>NW_020447576.1:0-68293 GCF_003343035.1 Apteryx rowi
AGTCTCCTTCTCTGGAGATATTCAAAACCTGCCTGGATGCAATCCTGTGCAATGTGCTCTAGGTGACCCTGCTTGAGCAGGGGGGTTGGACTAGATGATCTCCAGAGGTCCCTTCCAACCTCAGTGATTCTGTGATTCTGTGTATGGGAGGTATAAGATTTTCTAATTCATTTGTTTATGTTCACTTGTCTTCAGAATAAGAAGGTACCATGAACCTTATTTTGATTTGTTTATTTTTTTTTTCTTCTCAGATAAGCCTAACTGGAAAGGCAAATTATTCACACAGTTAAAAACTTGACATTTCATTGGCAAAAAGAGAGCTTAATGATTTGTCATTCAAACTGTGAACTTAGACATTTATGGATACATTCTGTGAAACAGTGAAAGCAAAAGTTTCAGTACAAGATTTAATATGTGGAAATGCTGCAGCTTTTTCAGTAATAATTACATTTTTCTAATTTCATCATAATTTGTAATAAGTTAAATGTAGACTTTAGAATACCTTTTTAATTCTAATGTATAGGGGATATTTCAGGAAAAAAAGAAAGGAAAGAGTAAATTTTAGTTTAAGCTGTGAAAGCTGGTCAACTACTACTTGACCTTTATATATAACTCAGGAATATAACAAGGAGTAAGAATCCATATGGTATTACTACTCAAACTATATCTACTACTCTTCATCTATAAACCAGTTTATGGCAAGGACAGGAAATGAGTAGTTTTATTTCCAGTATCTGCATGAATAAAATTATCCATTTTTATCTCTGACCTATGCAGATATCCTCTTGCTCATATGCAGGATGTAGGTGTCATTAAAAATAAACCATTCTAAATACAGAAAGCTTATAAAGTTCAGCTTTGTCTCCCCATCTCTAAAACAGTGCCTGCTACAACTGAACCAAGGATGGACAAGTTTCAGTAGTTATGGGAGCACAGAGAAAGCGGAGAAGAAATTAGACCCCAGAAAAAAATTCATACATCTTAGGCCAAAGTGCTGGCTTGTCTGTGTGCAGGGAAAAACCACCGTCTTGCCTATAAATAGGAAGTTCAGAATTAAAATACTGGTTTTCAAGGGCGCTGAGCAGCTGCAGTTACCATAAGATTATAGAAGTGGCTTTCTCCTGTCTCACGCTAGACTGTGTGTTAACAAATGCACAGCCACAGGTAAAAAAGATAGACTTGGACTGTACCCACAGTAGTCAAAATTCCTACTGTGTCTAGCAGTGCCTGGTCAAAATTAAAAATCAGCTCAACTTTGCAAAATATTCTGGCAGCAGCACAGGTTAATGGCTGCCACGCTCCAGCCTTGCCTTCCCCTGGTTCTGTGCTGTCTGCATCTTCAGGCCGATAAAAGCAAAGCAAAAGTCAGCTGTGCCACTCCATATCCCATTTTGTTGTTCAGGTAGTAGCTAACCACAAGATAGAGGCAGGATATCTCATTGGTATAATCACATAAATCTAGTGATCTGTATTCTGTAATAGCCTGTGGAGGAAAGCATTATAAATGGCATTGCTACAACTGTAGGAAATTCTGTGCTCRTGACTCCAAACAAAGCCTGGTCTCAGCCTCCTTCAGGCTAGGCTTCAAGGCTCAGTATGTTCCCTTTTTTTTTAAAAAAAATTTTCTCCTGTGTCAGATCCATGTATACTGATCCATTTTTATCTCCACCATCTCCAGCGAGTGACCTGTGCAGATATCCTCCTAGCTCATGTGCAGGATGTAGGTGTCATAAAAATAAACCATTCTAAATACAGAAGGTTTATAAAGCATGTGGTGGGAACAATTCCTTTTCAATTCATTTATGAACCTTTTTTTTTGAATTGTTGGATGAGATTTCAGCAATAGCAACAAAATCCAGTTAACTCTTTGGTGCAGAAGTGAATCCTGAAGTTGCTTCTAAAGCGATGTTGCTTTTAATTGTCATGTAATAAACAGGAATGCTCTGAGGGAAATGAAGCCCTTAAGTGACAAATAGTCTCTTTGTTTACACTACTTTCAAAGCTGGGGACAGGTTCTGTGTCTTCAGGACTTCCTTTTGACACAGCAGTAGAGAAGTCAGCCAAATTGGAGCTGACCATGGTGTTTCGCTGATGACTGTCACAGAGAGAACTAGGGGCCAAAACGTTCAAAAATTGGCTTCAGGCTGGGTTCTCTTGTAGCAAAAAAGTCCTGCTTTGTCCCAGATATTAATTCTGACCAGAAAAGAAAGACTAATTTTTCTGGTCTTGTTGGCTTGTGATTTATCTTCCTCATCACTATTACCTGGGCAAATAAGCAGCTCCAGGAAAGCAGGTTAAACGGCTTTCCTACCAGTGCATAAGATAGTCCCCAAACACAGGTAGCACTCTGATCCAAAGAAGCTATGAGCCAGCTGTTACTCAGGTTAAACTATAGTCCCAAATAATGATCACAGCTTGTTTTATGAAGTTATTCATAAATTTCAGAACAACATCTTAATATACAATGAACTGCTGCGTCGCATGTTGCTTACATTGAATAACAGAACAAAAATTGTGGTAAATAAGGGCCAGACTGCAAACATGCAATTAGGCATATCAGTCCTAAGGAAATCTGTCACAGTACTTATGGGCATAACACATTATTAGTAAGTAAAAAAATTCACTTTCCTGTGTGTTCAAAGCTAAGAAACTCTATCACCTGGTTGTGACACAAGATTGTAAATCATCCACTTATGATTCAGTAAGATTTTCAAATAAAAAACATAACAAACAATGCTTAGCAGTTTTTCAGTTCTGCTTGATTAGTTCTAGCTTTTTTTTTTTTTTTTAATTTCCATGGATTCTTCAGCTTCAGGAGAATGATAGGAATTTGGAAATGCAATACTAATCTTGCGATCTTGTCAGAGTGGAACTGGAGCGTTGAGTTGTTCTGCACAGAGCAACGCTAATGTGGCACCCAGCGAGCTGTGCTGTGGCTGTAGCATCCCTTTCCCTAGACGATATTCATCCTAATGGCTCCCTGTGTGCCAAATTGCAATCTGCCCACAGGGCGACTTTGCATGGGGGCCGAGGTCTTACAGACTTTCCTTTCCACTATTGTTGCCTTCCCTTTGATGCTTCTAGCACTACTGGTGGTACTCAGCAAGAATAACCCTTTTATGCCAAAATTGCTGTTGCCCTAGTAATGTTACTGGATATTAACCATGAGACTGCATTACACAACCAAAATAATTCCTAAATTAGCTGCTGTTGTGGATCTTTTTGCAAAACAGTAGACATTTGTAGTGACACGAAACACACTTGTTTAAAGGAAAATGCTAGGCAAGGATGGGATATAGAGATGATGTTTGCCCAAGAAGGCTTAACTCCCCAGGCTTTTGAGAAGTCTACAGCTATGTTTGAACTTTGTGGTTGGAAGCTAATAACTTTGCTTTTTCATAATAATGGTACATAATGGCTCAGGAGACAAATCCACCATAGGCAAATACAATTATTTTTCATTTTAATTATTTTAGTAGTCAAAATGTGTAGACACTCAGAACTGGACTTTTAACATCTGAAAACGAGCTAATTAAGCACCTCTAGTGAAATATTCAACAGCTAATTACTTTTTACTGCAGCTGTGGTGTGTTGCAGTCATGACTTTATCCATTACTATAAAACATAATCACTACAAGTAAAATGAAAATATTAAAATACGTTTTCCTATGCCATTTTACCAAAAAGCATGCTTTGGGCTGTAAAGGTCTCCAGGTCTGACATTTGTTGTCATACATATCATAAGCCTTCTGTGTGACTGTGGAAGTTGGTGGTCAGATGATGTAAGTTAGTGAAACACCACTGAAGTAAATAGAATGAAAATGATTTGCTCTAGCTAAGAATTAGCCTCAAGTTTTCGTATTGCATTTCCACATCTGTATTATAGGAAGAATAATATTTCCTTTGTCTGCTTTATTTACTGAAATTGCAAACCGTTGAGGTTAAGTAACATGTCTTACTGTGTGTTTATACAAAACCCAGAATAATGAAACCTTGACCTTAGTAATTGTATCATAATTCAGATAATAGAAATTACAGCTGGGAAGATGTTCCCATTCTCAGGAAAAATATGAAATTTCAAAAATTTTTTTGTTCCATAATTCAGCCAMATATAACTATATTTCCCTTGAAACAAGAACTGCATTTTCAAAATAATAGTTTGTCCTGAATTTTTTTAATAACTAAATGAGATGTCTGGCAACTTAGTGGAGAGGAAAGGTGACCATGTTGGGAAGACAGAGTTGGGCATGAAAGAAACCTGCAGCAGTTTCTGTGAGGAGCTCCCTTGAGACTGCTAGACTGAAAGCTTTTTGGAGCTAAATATACTGAGACCCTGAAACCGGAGACTTCACAACAGACCGTCAGCCATTTCATCAAAGAACAAGGTAGATGAGCTAATAAGAGAAAGTGTTGTTCCACTAAGCACCATTTCTTTCTAAATATCATCAAAACAGGTTTTTCTGAGAGTATTTAAGCTTCCATAAAGTGACAATTTCTTATTGAACTAATTTCCAATATGAATAATAACCTCAAGATTCTTAAATGACAACTTTCAATGAAATGCTTTTACAAAGGTTGTTTATAATGTACCATTGAAGTATCCTAAAGACTCTAATCCTCTTTCAAAATTTACATGGCACAAAATCTTCAGATAAGGTTAATGAGAAAACATAAAGCCTGGCAGAACTAATTATTTTGGTGTGGGATTTGACAATTTATCTATAAAACTCTACCATTTACTGATGAAGCAGAGGACAGATTAAGCACAAACTCATTATGTTTTTGATCCAAGCTATAAATATTACAAAGCAGGATGTGGCTCCAAGGTCTTTGTGACATTCAGATCACTGTGCATCCGAACATCCTCATGTACATGTAGCTCATGTAAAAGTTGCTGCTCAGCCACCAGTGTTATTCTAGGATCTCCATCTGCTGGCACAGTGCTCAGAACAAGATTTCTGCTCTAAGAAATATGTATGCCGATAAGAGAAGTGAACTAGTCTGTAAATTATAATGATGTCTCAGTGGAGTAATGATATTGAGGAACTATGTTAATCTGAGGTCTTGCCTCTCTTTCAAGATTTTCAAATCTTTTATTAATAATATTCCAAGGTTTAATAAATAACAGCACTGCATACATACCAGAAAGCCAGAAAGGCACAATGCTTTTTCTCCTTTCTTTTTACTTCTGTCAAAAGCTTCGAAGCACCTGTGAGGAGCTAGCCATGAAATTATTACTTTTCTAATAAAAGTAGTGAATACAATGCAATTTTTTTTTTGGCTCAATGTTTTATACTGAAAAGACTTTCCTRTTTTAGTTTGAAATTTAGTCAGGAAGGGGATAGAGGAAGCTCAGCTAAGCAAACACACTTGAGTCAAAGGTAAAGAAGGGACATAGTCTGGATAGAATTGCTTTCGTTCTGATGATATCTCCTGCTTGGTGTTGAGAGACAGACAGGTTTCTTCTGCCACTGGCATATGCCAAGGTGTTGGAAGCTGGACCAGCTTATTCACAGGTTTTCCTGTTAAAAAACGGTGTCAGAAGATTTCAGTTCTAAAAAGAAGCAAGTTCACTCTAAGTGAATGCAGTGAATCATAAGCTCACAAACATGTACCAGGGAGTGCAGCTGAAAATACTTTAAAACATTTCTATTTTCTGAACTATCAGATAGGAATAATCATAATATTGTCTTTTAAATAAGCACATTTTTATGGCAAATGAAAGAATGAGGGAATGCACCTGTACCAAATGGTATCCAAACCTGGAGAATGCATGGTTTCTATACGAGCATGAAGAGGTGTGGGGCACCCTTATGAAGGGAGCTGAGCTGGCTGCATGGGAGCCAGCTCAGTACCAAAGTGGTACGTTCCCATTTGAGCAGTGGTGATCCCTCGGTCACAGGCTGCCCCGTTATGACCTTTGTGGACGCACCAGCCTGGGCTTCTCCTCAGGGCCTCCCTTTATATGGTGTGCACAAATTCACCCTGCGAGAGGGTGATGAAGATGTGATTCAGTGAAACAGTGAAATAAAAACTGCCTCAGGGAAAGATGCAATAGAAATGTCCAGAAAGAGCAAGAAGTACACCGTTCAGAAACTGCAACTAAGAGACCAGGCCAGGAGAGAAATGGTACCAAAAATGGGTGTTTAAACACGACAATACAATGATTTAACTTCCAACTGAGAATGGTTTAAATGCAAGGAGGTTTTTTTGCTGCTTTTTTTGGTCTTTTTTGAAGTACTGTAAAGTGACATTGCCTGATTATTGGCTTACTGGGTCTCCTATGGTCAGTTAGGAGAGTGTATTTTTATACTATTTCTGTATCTGTATCTATGGGGAGAGGAGAAAGAAGATGGACAACAGGAGAAAAGTGAGCAGGAAAAGAGACTACAGGTTGTCTGCTTTGTGCATATGACTTTGGGGTAAATATTTTGGCTGTTTCTAAATACATAGCAGCACGCTTAGTAAAAGTATATGTTGAGTCACTTGAGGGTCTTTCCACATCACAGGAGGTTATCATGTGTATGTGCAGCCCATCCCTTAGATAGGGGTTGTCTGGCTCTGATAAACTTCATTTACTGTATGTGTAAATGAACATTTACATGATTTGCAACTTTTTTGTTAGCTTTGGCTTTTATGAAGGACAAATTATCAGCTCAATCAACGTCCATACTGAAGGACACAAACTGATCATCGGCATTTAGTAAAAGAAATGTTTACCAGTTGTATAGTGGCCAAATACACTGTAAGGGTCATTCACCCTCTTCAGACCCCAAGTATGTAGAAGAATACTACAGGCAGTAGGATACTTCACTAAATAGTTAAGGTCCATGATGGCTTATGGATGGCATTGATTTCAACCCTGTACACACATATGTTTTTTGTTAATGGTGCATGTTGAAGAAATATTTCCATTTGCTAAAATAGCATGCTCTCTTTTTACTTTTTTGGTGGGGAGAATACCTTTTGAATAACCTTGGAAGAAGCAATGGTAAGTCTTTAAGTACCATTTTTCTAAAGTAGCTTTGAAATGTGAGTAAAACAACATATTGAGCTCATGACAGTTAATGCAGCACCATCTGGGTACTAGAACAATAACTTAGTGATAATAGTAATTGCAATAATTAAATATTTACAATTAAATAATCATAATGGTAATAATTAAATAATTGTTTCTTAATAGTTGTGAAAATGCTAATCAACAGTTTTTACTGGTTTGTTTTAAAGAGAGTATTTTAGTTTAAGCACTTAATATACACCAAGCAGCAACTGGAATTACAATGCATTGTTTTCAGTGAAAATTGCTGTCCTGTAAGTTTAAATATGCCACATAAACATTGTTTATAAGCAAAAATATACAGGTGAATTTTTTATTTTACAATTTTTGCCTGGAGAAATGAACTTTTTTTTCTGTGTGTTTGTAAAGCTGAAAGGAAGTGTCATTTTAAATAGCAGTATTGGAAGAAGGGACAGCTGAACAGATTGCTAGTGAACAATCATCTCTAAGCAGTAAATATGACTCTAATGTGGACTACTAATTAACAAATAGCTTTATTTTTTGGTGGCTGCCTAATGGTACTTGTACCCAGGGATCCAAATTACAATCCTTCCCATCCATAAACATGCTATAAAAATGGATTTTGTCACCCTTGCTGGCAATGTTCAAGGAATAAAAGAGTATAAAAGGGACACTACAGCATGGTTATGTTGGTACTGGGACACCAGGAAGGAAGAGACATCCCCAAACCTGGCATGTAAATTCATAAGTATCGTGGACAGGAAGAACGAGGATGCTGAATATGGGATTCATCAAAGTCATCATGTATATGGAGGCCTGGGAAAAAATGACACAGAGGAACAGGATGGCCACATGCAATCCTGGCAATAGGAGAGGCTGTAAGGAATGCTGTGTCTGAAATCACCACTCTGTCCCTCGCTGCAGAAGGTGGCAGTAGCGGTGGGAGCAGAAACCACGGGAATGGGAATCCTTCATCTGAAGCTGTTTCCCTGGTCTTGGTTGCTTGGGTGAGCTCAGAAGAGATGGTCCCCTCCACCACCTATGGGTGGTAAAACTGATCAGGAAGGGGGAGACCTGGTTCTAGACTCTTCGTGGCCTCAGAGGAGAAGAAAATCTCCGTGGAGGCAATCATCATTCCCCTCTAGTTGAAGTCTGTGTGACATGAAAAGGAATGCAAAATTCACAAGATCAGAAAAACTTATTCCATTGAGATTAGTTAGTGTCCTAAAACAGAAAAATGCATTTTTCCTTGGGGAATATGGATCTTGTAAGTGAAAGAAAGACACATGCAGCCACAATTACTGAAGCAGAATTCTTGAAACTGAAGCACTTCCTAAATAAACCACATAGAAAAAGCTATGAGGTCTAAAATGTCATTATTAAACATGGGTTTAGAATATTGCAAGAGGAACAAAGACTGACAGTACAAATTTTTAATGAATTTGAGACTCCAATAATGTTCTCAAATAATCAATTTTTTTGTAATTTATTACTGCAGCACAATAATTTCTGCTTTACTTTAAAGTATTTGTGATGAAATGATATAGGTGGACTCTCTCTTTCTGGGAAACGTATAGCTCTTAGAAAGTGGGAAACAACTCTGAAGACAAAAGTTTTTCATCCAAGGAACACAAACCATATGGTTAGTGGTAGAATAAATTTTCCCACATTGCTAACCCAATGTGTACTAGTGCATTATGAATATGTAGCCAAGAAAATAGCTTACAAAGCAGAATCATCAAGCAACTAGCAAAGTTAAGAGTTGGTCATTACTGACTTGGCTGAGTTTGAAATATTGATTTAAAAGGCACATTACTAAACTCCGAACTATAAACTACCAATTTGTCATGGTCATTAAAAAGACAACCACAATCTTAGGCCTACTTTAAGTGAGTTATTTCCTGAGCACATTGCTCTGATGAGATCTTGGCTTGAATTCGGAGTGTGTCTCATCTGCCATAGTCAGGAAGGGCTTGTTTGGGCTGGAGCTGCAGCTGTGACAGCGACCAAAACCCTGTCTTATGAGGAGAGACTGAAACAGTGTGGCTGGTTTAGTTGAGAAAAGTAAACAACAGGGTGGAGGAGAGCTAAAAGATTATGGCAGTGAATAAATTCAAATATTTCCCAGTTTCCAGTTTGTGACTTACAGCAGAGAGATTTTTTTAAAAAATAGGGTTGATAAGGGTACACAATATAATATGAAGTGCTTGCTTGTAATTGTAGGAAAAAAGATACAGTGATTCAAATTATTGCTTCCAGACYTCTTTTGGAGATAAGGACTGAAATTAATGACTTGTCATCATGTTTCTTCCAAACATCAAAAGGAATATTATTCTACTTCTGCTCTATTTTTGGCTTAACCTAAGCTAAAGGTTTTAGCTATTTCTATTTGCCAAAACTGTAATATCCAAGCCATCAAATGTGAGAAGATCTGTGTAAATAGGCTGTTTATTTTAGTAGCTTATTTACTCATTCTGATGTCCGTTCTGGACTGTTCAATCTAATGTGTGACTTTGGCCTTTCAGTATCTGTAAACTCTGGAAAACAGATGTCACACATATTTCTTGTTACTTCAGGGATCATATCATGAGGAGAAAATTTCAGCTGATGGTGAAGAATTGAATTAGCCATGAGATGACTATGTAAAGAAGGGCAAAGAAATATGATTTATTTTCCTAATAAATGCCTCAGTCTCAAAAGCATGTGGCTTGGTTGGTCTGTGTTTTTTTTTTTTTTTTTTTTTTTTGAGAGAGAGAGAGAGGCGTATAACATCATATCAGTTTCCATCTGTTTTATCATCATAGTTAAAACCTGCTGAAATACATTATTTCAAGCTACATGTTCCTTGTTCCAATTAAGCAAAGCACTTAGGATATGATTAAGACTGCCTTTGTTCAGAAGATCACTTTACTTCATTGAAGGTAATAAGGCTATAAGAATATTTTAATTGAATACAGTATTGGAATCCATTTGTAACTGGTCCTCTGGGATGAATCCATATATTTCAGTGCAAAAAGCATGGTACTCTTTAAAATGAAGATTTTTGCAAATGAATTTTCTTTGGAACAACAGAGAGGTCATCTAGCCAAGGGAATTGGGTTGCATTAACATTGTTGGGTTACATAGACTTAGACTTCTGGTGATCTCTAAACCATAATCTTTCTGAAAGTTTTGGTGGCTTATGAAAAATGAACATGTTTTCTCAATTCATTTTTTAGAATGGATTTACACCTTAAAAGTGATACAGTAGCTGAAATAGCTGCTTTTATTTATTGTTCTGGCAGAAGGACTTTCTGTTAAATGGATGTGGAAAAAACATGCAATACCCTCTAGTACAAGGCTGATTTACAAGGCACTGGGACTTTAGTAAGGTTTACCTACAAAGTTCCTAGAATTTGAGAAGTGACATGAAAAACATGCCTGCAGCATACTAGCTCAGTGAAAAGTGGAATTTTGTTCCTGGAAATATAAATCCAACATGTATCTTCAGTGTGAAGTTCACTTTAAAAATCATGCCACCTACTTTAAAAAACGATAGAATGAGAACCCTTTGATGTTGGGACCTGAATTTAAGACCCTATGATGGAAAAAAAGAGATTTATGTTATAAAAAAACCTATAATCTTCTGTTTAAATAAGTTAATGGAACAAATGGCATTATTCAAAGTATACAGGACAAAGGATAAAATTTCAGAAGTGTTAGATGATAAATTTGTATATGAGTCATGTGAGCTCCACTCGTAAGCTATGGTTCTGATCAGCTGTCTTTTCTTTCTGAATGAAAATAATTAATAATGTAATTCTAGTTCCATTTTCTACTTGTATATAGTATAGTAGTTACCCAACTGTAATCAGAAGAGTTACACTGGTTTCAAATTGGTATAAGAGCATAGTAGTGTCACAGGAAGATGACTCTGATATGACTTTATTCACTACATGAGGTTTTGTCAGATGAAGTAAATGACATAAACTATCATTACCAATGAGTCATGTTGAAATCTAAATTGCCAATAAAAATCTTGGGATTTTCTGAAGCCCTCAATGTAGTTACGACTTTGCATCCTTTTGAAGTCAATGTGAGCCATTCAATGGATATCTGAAAACTTAAAATGAAACTCCAATTTCAGTCTTGTTTTTCAGGCTGAATGTAGAACAATGGAATTTATATATCACATTACTGTTTTATATGGTCAACGGAATTTTTCTCTTAATTTCAATAGGGCTGTAATTTCACTCTAAATCTTATGTACATGCATTTACATTTCTTATTGGGCAGTTATGTGAGATTCCCATTAACATTGAAATCTAGTCAAATTCAGTAGAATTTATTAGGTGATTAATGCTAAGCCAACGTTTATGTATATACAGAATCAGGGCTGCAATGTTGCTTTCTACGTGAATATACATACATAGATGCACACACACAAAACCAGGCATGTATATATGTAAATATATGGCTATGTACATCTATGTATACTTTCATGAAAAGTGTCTAAAAGGTTAGACAATCAGGTAAGTAAACTCAACTAAATATTAGGAGTTTAGTTCACACTGTAAATGGATGGAAGATTTCTTTCAAGACTTTTAACCGGCATTTTATGCAAAATAAATAATCTTGTTCTCCCTATTGCAAGCTGGTGCTCCATAAAACCCCTATTTGTTTGATAGCTACCTCCCATTTAATGCTCTTAATAAATGAGCAAGTTTGCCATGCTATAACACTCATATTTAGCATGCTAAAGATCAGTATCACATGAGAGCTGTCTAGGAATCACATATTGTTTTCACCAGAGAAAGCTTATTTATTAAAAATTAAAAGTGCGAAGGAAATATATTGCTTTATTTGCAGCTATTATCACAAATATTTCTTATATTCAGCATTCTTAACAGGGATCTCCAACTCATTTCTGAGTATGAGAACCTCTTCACTTCCCCACAAGTGGAGACCAATGCTCTGACCACTGTGCTTTCTCTCCCCATTGAGGTTTTCAGGAAACTTTGGAGATGGAGTTGAAGCTGCTCAGCAATTTTCAAGGTCAGATGTGGTCTAATAGAGGATGAAAACAGGCATTAAAACCTCAATGTATTTTTACAAAATGCATTTGCTTCTATTGCAACCATCTTAATGCCATGCACAGTTGTCCAAATGGAAGGTAGGAATATTTGATTTTTTTTAGTTATCCCTTGATGTTTTGATACAGAAAAAGTATCCCTGCCAAAATGAAATTCAGTGTTAGAAAGGAACTCGGAAAGGAAAAAGAAAAAAGCCCCTGTACTGCTTTTTCTCTGCACTGTCTAAAGACTTGATCTTTCCTCACTATAATCCCATACTGTATAATGTTGTATTCTTGACCAGAGGATTAATGCTGGTCTGTTGCTTTGTTCCAGAAGTTACATGTAGTAAAAATTTTATGAAATTTTAACTGTAAGTTAGAAATACTAGGGCCTGAATAATTTTATTTTCTGTCTTTGCAGCATTTATAATAGACTGTTTGCAAGAGCCCATAACACTACCTGTGGGCACCCAGACAGTTAAAACTTTATTGATCACAACAGTCTGACAGTTGCCTTGAAGCTATTAAAAGAAGGGATTGAGGCTTTTTTGTGTTTGTTTTCCTCAGGGGTTTCCCTCTCTTTAAAAGACAGTTTAAAAATTAGGGGTCTAGTTCCTTTAGATATTTTATTTTGTCAGACTTTAACTGTGCTAATTCCTTAATAAGCTTAGCATGAGACAGAGATTATGAGTATTTTATATCCTAAAATACATTTAATTTTGTCCAGTAAATACTATAGAAAATACTATGTGCAGACAGTAAGGAAATTAACCTCATTGATCACTAAAATTTCTATTTGCACCTTTTTTACTAGATTCTTTCAGCTAGATAAAAAAGTGACTAAACTAGGTCATGTGTTCAGCTTCTCAAGGTCTGCATATTAATATGTGATAAGAACTTGATTAAAAGTTAAGGCAGTGATGCAAAATAGGCATTTGGTAAACAGCACTGTGCTTTGTGTCAGCCCATCCTGGCTGCCAGGTGCTGTGTTAGATATGTGTATACTGAACTCTCCCAGTTACGATAAGGAACATAATTGAAAAACTGTGAGCATCTCTAGCAAGATTTTGGATGTCCTCAACCCCTGTGGAGGCTGATACATTATCTTTCATTTCCCTACATGTCAGCCATTACTGAACAGATGAGATGCCCTAGCACAGATGGAAGGGGGTTAGCTTGTGCTTACACTGCACATGCCGTACCTGTTCCTTGGTGTTTTAACTATCCGGAGAATTTTAACTCTCATGGAATATATGGCTATGTTTCTCCACTGTGTTTACTCAAAATAAACAGTAAAATCCCCAGTGAAGTTGATTAGTGTTGAGGCTTGACAATTTGCAGGCTTCAGAGGAGAAAGGATGCTGGTGCATGTGGATGCAATGGATGCTTTGGTCCAGGAGGAAGGAAACATCTGCCAAAACTAAACAGAGGAAAGTAGAAAAATCAACTGCAATAAAACTTTGTGTAGGGATTTCAGAAATTAAGGAGATCTTTTATTATAATTTATATGTCCTGACTTTCCCATAAACTCAATGAAGCCCCTTTAAAGTTTACTATAAGTGAAATGAATGCTGAAGAAAGATTTTGTTAGTTATATAAAACTGAGCAGTTTCAAAAGTCTGAAATATAGTGAATTAAATATTTTGGTAGCCTCTAAAACTTCTAGCACTGTGTGTAGCCAGATTCTAAAATCCTGCTACAGAAAGTATACCCGATTAAAATGTGGTATAAATATTTGACAAAGAAATATGAGCTCCTTGAAGCCATCTGATATTCTTGTGGTCAATTCAGGTAGATTACTTCAGATGCTGTTGATAGTAAGTGAGGTCATGCTGAAAACTAAAATTCAGAAGAAACACTTCTGTGATGGATCTCACTTAGGGCACTCACTTAGGGTAAGTGGTTTTTAAAGATTCTCCAGCTGAAAAATGCAGAGATATTGCACATATTGGGAAAGTCAAGAATGTGGTTAAAAAAAAAAAATCCAAGTGAAGAAACTGAGAATGGACGCTTTAGGAGGAGCGAGTCTGTGCAGTAAAGCAAATGAACTTCCAGGGAGGTCGTGCTACCATGGTTGAGCAAAAAGCAGCAGCTCAGAGGATAGATTTCATGACACATTTGTACCCCAGTTTTCAGCATTCCTGGCAAAGGAGCACCTCTGATAGTCTTGATGAGTTAGTACTTATGAGAATCTCCTCCTAAAGGACATAGCTTTATCCAGTGTCAAGTGATACTGCTGGACTGAGGATGAAATTGCTGTGCTAGGACAAAGCACATAAAGGTAAGACCATTATTGCTTGTAGTGGAGGGGAAGAAAGAAGACAAGAGATCCTGATTACAGAAGATGGGAAGAGATTTATTGAAGAATCATGGAGGGTCTTTTTTCTGTTCTAGTAAAATGATTTTAAGTCTCATCGGTCTTATTAACTCATAATAATATGAACTCTGTCAGGCTACCTATTGTAATTTGGAGACTTGATTAATGCTTTGATATAGGGTTCATAATATTTAGATGTGCAAGATTATTGTTAAATCATTGGTTTTGTTTCAGTGAGTTTTTCCTCTTTAATGTCAATGTCACTGATTACTCAGCTAATGAATAGGTTGTATGGTTATTAGAAGTTCTGGAGTGTGCTTTGTCTTACAGTTCTGTTTTGTTGCTATTTTTTTTCTTTCTTCCTTGGGTGTTGGAAGGGGAATCAGAGCAAAGACAAACTAGGAAAAACTAAACACCAGTTTTCAGGGCTACCACATAGTAGCTTATAGTATATTGTACGTATGTATACATAGTATACGTAAATAAAAATGTATATATATGCACACAGATATTACATAGTTATATAGATATATAGACTCATATTATATAGTATTCTCAGGATAAGTCTTTCAAGACTGATAGTGAATTAGTTGTTTCAGCTCAGCCAGAAGTTCCAAAGTACAATTATATATGAGGACTTTTTACAAAAAATTAAAATATTTTAATCTCTGTTCTGCAAAAATTAATTTAGAGCCTTGTACTTTGGTGTAGAAGACAAGGTGCACCTAAAAGAAGGTGATCTTGGATTTTCACATACACCGAAAGCTTAGGAAATTTTCCCACCAAATATCATAACATTTTCCCTGTATGCTATAATGAGAATACTATAAATGGAAAACATGCTGGGCTGTACATTTCCAAATTTGACATACTGGAAAATCCCTTTTCCTAGATTTTCTTGATTGCCAAGTATTCTTGAACCTTCCCAATGTCATTGCTGGCAGACATCCATATGAAGAGTCCTGTTTTCCCAGGGAATACCTTTTCTTTGATTTCATTAGGAGCTCACAGACTTGTCTCTAGAGACCCTGTGACAAAGGGCAAAGGAAAACTATTTTTTTGCCTCTGGGTTTCATTTTTCTAGTCTTTTGGGAACAAATTTTCTCCTTAAGCTATCTTGTAACAAGGTGATTTCCCACCTTCTTTTCTATGGCAAACCCCAGAGCCATTAACATAACACAGGGATCATTTACTTTCCTGCCTCTAGGGCTGTCATGTAGCTCCCATATAGCCTTCTGCTCTCTGAAGGGAAGACTTTTGCTTTATCTTGTTACAATGTCCAACAGTTCTCAGCCGTCCTCAAACTAAAATAATCGACACACCATTGATGCTGAAGGGAAAAAAAAGCTCCATCCCACTGCACGCTTTTGGTCCCAAACCTGTGCTTCTAAAGGCCTGTTTTTTCTTAATGCCCCCCATCCCAGCCTGAGAGCACATCTTTCACCTCAATCACGGCCTGCCTTGTCTTTGCTATGAAACTCTGTAACTGCATAAAATTACTTGTGAGGCTTCCATACATCTCATATGCTTTCTTGCAAATGAGTGAAAGATAACGATTCATTGCTTCTCAGCTTGATTTCTGCTGTGACACCTACAACAACTTTTGGTTTTGGATTTTTCTATGTTTTATTGTATAGAGAGTTTGGAATGATAAAGCAATTCAACTAGAGTGGTAATAAATTTCACTGTCTTTGAGCTTTAGGAGTGACATATTAGGTAAATCCTTAAAATCAAAAAGAGCTTTGTGTCAGTTATCTTTTGTAAAAGAATTGTATATTGGATGTTGCTTTCAGAAGTAATACCATCATATTTAAAAACAACAACAACATGGATTTACAAATATTACAATACTTGTGGCTGGAAAAAATGACTATTTTTAGGAGCGACTATGCCCAAAGACATTGTGGCCTAGAGCAATTTGGAGAAGAGGGGAGGAAGCCACAACCAGCAGTATTTCAAAAGGCTAAAATCCATGTGTAATTTAATACCTCTTGTACAGTGAAGCAGTAATTGGCTCTGATATTCCACAGAATAATCTAATCATTCCACAACTGAATTTACTGCAGTACGGGGAAGAATATTAAAAGCTTCTGAATAACAAGGCACTAATTTTAGTTTTTGCACTGTTTCCATTAGTGATGATTGCCTGCTGTATAGAGATTTCCATTAAAAGCCCATAAAGCTACCACAGTGAAGAGGAAGCCAACAAACACACTGTGTTTGAAATATGTTCCATGAATAAAAATTCCTTGAATAAAAAATTAAGTAGCAAGTGTTTATATGGTACATTAATCCAAAATAGGCTATTAATAGAAATTTGAATTAAAAATGTAAACATTAAAGTTAATTTGTTAACTTTAACATTTAAAGATTTAGTTGAAAGGTACCTCATGGGGATTAAATAGCTTGTTTGGGGGTCTGGATTTTTTTTTGAACAAACAATTTTTCAGTGGAAATACATTTTCTCAGCACCAGTCCTCTCTGCAATTCAGCAGATTTATATTTCTTTTATTTAATTGCAGTCAGACTGGATTGTTGACAGCTGGTTGGCTGAAGTCAACTAACTGCAAAAGAAGCAGAGAGGCCCCCAGGTGAGGTGATCATGACTTCCACGTTCATGGTTTGGGTGTGCCTGAGCCCTGATAGGAGTATAGCCCATATAAGCAGCTGCCAATAATTCTCTAATTTATCAACTTACAGTGCTCCCTCTAGCTTAGAGGAGGTATGATGGTCACAGGCACCAGCTGGGCTGTTGCTATGCTGGGTGAGAGTCTCTTCACCCCATGGAAGTTCTCAGCTGTCCAGCCAGACTCCAAGCAGCACCAGACCATCAGAACTAGGTGACAGAGCTGCATCTCTGAATCCAAGCTGCAAACTCAGAATTCTTGTATGACACCGCCTGGGCTTTTTTTTGAGTCTCAATACTACTTAAAAAGGCTGCTCGCTTACATGTGGTAGCATCAGGCAGAACATTTTGAGGGAGAGGTTGCCCCTCTTGTAGGAGTGTTGGAGTGTGCCTGACACAGAGAAGTGCCTTGAGCTGAGCTGTGGAGGAGATCCTTGGTGCACCTGTGACTACTGGGAAGAGCAGAGATGCACAGGTAGCTGACAATTTTGAAAAGGCCTTTTCATACCAATGTGTAGGGGAGAGTGCAGTGCGTGCTGCTAAACTTAATGTCCCTGCACTGCTAAAATGCAAGCAGGTTAGAGGAGGGGACTTGCTCTGGAAAAAAGTAAGTGGTTAAAGGAGCTCTTTTCTTACAGTTTTTGTCTCCTACCTTACCCAGAGTTTTCTTTATTTTTGGAAAAGGTTGTGTGCTAACTGATGTTCAGATGCGGCCCAGTGTCAGAGCCCAAAGTGTTTGGCCCTTGCAGGGTGTGTGTTTGGAGGAAGTGGAGGAGGCAGCTCCTCTGCCCTACCCCAGCCCCACCATAGCAGTCCCATGGCAGTTCAGAGAGGCCGAGGATTGGGCCATAAACCTCCTTTCTGGGAAACTTGGGAGGAATGGTGAATCAGCCCTTGGGGTCACAAAGTGCTTCTACAAGGATGCAGTTAGAGAAGTGGAATGAGAAGGAAGTTAAGAGTGTGGCTGGCTGAGAAACCCAGAATTTTCTGTGAAAAAGTGTTTGATGGCCAAGGGGGAAAGGGCGTACAGCTAGCTGGTAATAGGTCTAAAGGAGACTTGGTATTATTTGCTAGCAAAGTGAGTGAAATCATCTTGTAATTATCAGACCCGAGAGGGAAAAGGTTTTGATACTTGTAATTCTTTTTCCTCAACCTTCAAGGTCAAAATATTTTGCTCTGAAATGAGAAGGTTTTTTTGTTTTTTTTTGTTTGTTTGTTTTTTGTTTTCATGTTTCAATGCTTTTTAAACCCATGTAGTAATTAACACTTGGAAAAAGTGTTAAAAAGGGGGAAAAGGCACTTCACACAAAATCCTGCAAATTTGTTTTGTTTAAAATATATTGAATTTGGAGCTTCTTTTCAGCCAGGTTTATCAGAGCTGATGCTTTCATGTGGTTTTGTGGAAAGAACACTTCATGAAAAATGAGTATTTGCAACCTGCTGTCCTAATTTTAATGCAATGCATGTATGTTAGTGGTTCAGCTATAGGAGCATGTACTGCAAGACTTGCTGAAACATAATGCTATTGAGGATCATAGCTTCTTTAAAAACAGTGCTGAAAATCATTAGACATGAAAATAGAGAGGAATAATATAGAAAACATAAYGGTTTGGAATACCTGTTCGTCTGTCTCTTTTAGACAATCTGCACTGTCATTTGCCAGCTTCCGAATGCTGCTGTTTCAGGTGAGGAAAAAAAAAAGACTTAATCTTTCTTTTGAGGCTGAGTGATGAGACTTTAAGAGCTGGAACCAAATGAAAGATGTAATGCCACAAATACAAATGTCCTACATTGGTACTAATTTCATTTCTAGAATTTACTTTGCTGGGGCTAAGATGTATGATATACATAACTGGTGTTTTATATAATTTATCATTGCTATTCTAATTTTCTGTGTATAATCAGCAGATTAATTCTAAAATTCAAGCAGTTAAACAGTGATACGGACAACCATATAGTTTGTAGGCAGTGGGGGGAGAGAGTGGATAAACATGAATGTAAGTTCGTATGAGGGCTGCTCTGTTCAAATAGGCTCCTTTCTGCTGGTCCCACAGAGACTGCTCTCTCTTCCTGGGAGCTGCTCTGCCTCTGATCCCCTCTCTGCTTGACYTTGTGTGGGGTTCTGCATGTTGGCTTTTGCTTTTTTTTTTTTTTTGTTCCTTTAAATGTGATGTCTAACTTTATATGAAGAGTATTTTATTTAAAGGTGCAAAGGTTAGGTGAACTGTGGGCTACATATGTGAAACAGAACATCTTGATTATCTCTGGGCATGTTTCAAAACTTCTGATCTTTGTATTGTCTGTTTGAATCATCTACGCTCTGTTTCCCCCCTGCATCGTCCCCCCCTTGCAATTCACCTGGAGAGGGGAAAACTGTCCCTCTGTTTTGAGGGGAAAAAATATCATAGGAAAGGAGCACCTAGGTCAGACACAAGTTCTGTTTAAAAGTATCCAAGCCCGATGATGATTACGCTTCAACTGCAGCAAATCAGAACTGCGGTAGTTCAGGCTGCAGAGAGATCAGAGGGCTTCATGAGTATATGCATAGTTAAAACAATTAAGATGTATAAATCATGCCCCATCTTTTGAATCAACTACTGAGTTATTTTAAGATTTGATCTATAAAATCTCTCTTAGCAAATTGTCTGAAAGTAAAAGTTAGGATTATTTATCTGTTCATATCGATTAAAGCTTTAAGGGGCACAGTTATAAGCATCTTCATAACATGCAAAGCCGTGGAAAAAATAAAAGATACTTGGGCCAGAATGTTGCTTCAGATTATGCATTCATGCAGAGTAGCAGCTATTTACAGTGGGATCCTGAATCACTAAAGTAACACTGTGCTTTGTATATGGTCCCATTCAAATGGTGTCCTGATTTCTTCCATTTTTAACTCTAAAAACCCAATAGATATAATTGAATATCTTTTAATGTATTTAAATACAAAACTCTACTATCTTATATGAATTTATATACTACTCTTGATTGAAAACATTGTAACATGTTCTTAGCTCTTTTCTCTTTGGATTTTGCTATGGGATTTTGCATCTTTATTAATTGTTCTCTGTGGTTTTCATCAATATGCTGCAAAAATATTCATGAAATACTGCAAAACACGTGTAGTGTGGAAAAGACCTGTTGTCCTCGTTTTTCTAAAAAGGAAACAAACAAATGCAGTGTCATAGAAAAGCCTGTAGTGGAGCTAAAAGAAATCTTCTTCTAACTCCTTATCAGGTAGGTTGTCTTACCTGTCCAACAGCTTGCTTTCTCCCTCTTTCTTTAGTGTGCTAAAGACTAATTCAAACTTATTTGATAATTTTGGACACTAGCAGTTCTTCCATCTATGTACATCTAGACACTGTTGGTACTGCTTTAAACGAACAAAGAGTGTTGATGGAGTAAGGAAATTGGAATCGGAAACTTGGACACGGAAATTGTTAGATCTTGGAAGTGGAGTCAAAACTGTTGTGGATATTGTGTTCAGCTGACTACATTTCTTCTAAAGGTACTATTCTGTGAGCCATAAACCACTGCTTTGTTGCAACGTCTTGACAAAATGAGGCATCCTGTTTACACTCCATGGTTTAGTGTGGCATGGACATCTAAAAATCAGTAACAACAAATGACTGACAGTCTTGGGAAATGCACTTCTCTTTCTAGCCCAGGAAATGACCATCTGGTACATGACATGACCCTGTGCTACCTTCTGCAAGAGAAAAAGAAATGGGAGATTTCAGTGTTTGCTCTGCTTTACCTTATAAAGCTCTGTGAAATACTTGCATCCTTATTTTTTAGGAAAATAGCTATAGCAAAGATGGTTTTTTTTTTTTTTTGATGTACATGTTTTATAATGCAGCAGAGAGTAGAATTACTGCCTTCTATGGCTACTGTCATCACTTGCATCATAAATAGCTTGACATTGGAAGTAATTGCCTTCAGAAGAAATATTTCATGAGGGTGCAAAGGCGGGGTCCAAATAGTCTTCCCATCAAAACTCTTGCCAAGAGTAACAAACCTGGCCTTAACACATCATGATTAAATGCCCTAAAGCACCATATGCAAACATAAGAAATGTCAGACATATATGTGAGCCGAATGAGAGCCATTTATTACACATTGTTTGATTCTGTATAATCTACTGAAACTTTCTTAGTAACTTTAAAGATATAGGTCGGTGATGTATTGAATAACTTAAAATGAGCAAATAGGAAGACATACTGTCAAGGCTGATGTTACAGGTGTCCTGTGTCTGTCTGTGGCACATGCCTGCTATGTATTGCCACATGCATCATTGATTCTTCTACTGTTTATTGCAATGTCCCTAGCTTGGGTTGCCATAAAATAGTACAGCTACTTTCACTTTACAGTCCAAAAGACCAGTCCTCTGGAGCTAAAAGCAATGCCTCTATTTAAGAAAAACTAAACCCCAAACCTCTACGTGAATAAGGAGATACACGGACAGACGCATACACGCTTTTTTGTAAGTGAGAATGCAGAGAGGTGGCTGTTTTCTCAGTTTTTATTTTGTATGGAAGTGTTGTCATTACTATCTGTTGCCTGCAAAATTCCATTTAATAACTAACTTGGTTGCTATTGTGCCCATGGACATTTGTCCCTAAGAAACAAGTTCTCAAAACTTAGCAGCACGTATTTTGCATTCGAAATATGCAGCAGAATCAGCTCAATATTTGGTGAGGGATGTCATGCAAATGTGCATTCATTCCCTGCCTTGTTCTGATGATAATGATGATCATCCATCAGTATATAGCAGTAAGCAAAAGGGATAGCTGCAAGTCATAAATTCTGCCTCAGTATCACTTATCTGATGCTTGTATTCCTTAGGAAGCATTCAGTTTGGAGAGGATGAGCTAGCTATTGAGAAAAGCAGTGAAGGTGTGTGTTGGGGGAGGGGGGGGATTAAAGCATTAGTGCCTTATAACAGCAGTTCATCATCTCATCAAATATCTATTTAAAGACTTCTGCAATCTTTTAGCATTGCTTTTTAAAGATAGCAGGCCTCCAAAATTGTGCCTTTTAAATTAGATAACCTGATCCTGTAATATCTGCCTTGTGCACCTGCAGTTTCCATTTACCTTTTTCTGGGCCAGTTCCTCTGGGCTCCTTGATTCCTGGAGGAGCAAGGGGACTAATGGTCAGCAAAATGTTAGAAAAAATATTATGGAGAAAAATGCCACCCTTGCTAACTCATCTGTATTCTTATGAGTTTCAGTTATCTTATAGAAGAAGGAAGTCTCATTATCTTACGCTCAGGTAGGCAACCAAAAATGAGGTTTTGAAGATAAAACTAATTGAGTTCATTAGTATATGATCTGGAAGAGCAGGTCAGAACAGCTGCTGTCTCAGTATGTTTGCTGCATTGGCTTGGGCTAGAAGTGGAGGGAGAGAAAAGGTATTTTGAGTGGGGAAAATGAATGCATGATGTGTGATATCCTGAGAGGTTCATGACCTTCATGATTGCTCCACCTAAAAAAAATTGTGTTTTTACTTCCATAAATTGATGGGTTGCACAGAGGAAAAATGAATCATCCTTAAAATAGGTAAGCCAACATGTTCTCTGTTCTGGATGTGATAGATCTAATTTGTTAAGCCTAACTGCTTTTGACCTCGCTTGGTTTTGCTGGTTTAAGTGCTTGTCTAACCAATCCTTAACCCGTCTCAAAATGATTTAGGTTACTTAAAAAAAAGTTTCTCTGAAGTAATTGCTACATATGAAAGCTTTCCTGCTCTTTCAGCTATATCTGCTGATTAAATAACCCCCACAAATCTTTCCTTATTGATCTTGATTCATTTGTACCTTAAAATATTGTTCTACCTACTGCATAGTTTTCAATGCGAGTTACTCCTTTTCCTTTCCTTTTTATTTATTTTTTATTTTTTAATCTTTGTGTCTGATGCAAGCATGATTCCTTATCTGGTTTGCACTCATTAATATTCCTGTGCATTTTTACTGGGAGTCACTGGAATTCACCCTGCAGCGTATCTTCTGATCGGAAAAGATTTACTAGTTTAGGAAGCTGACTTTGCTGCTTCTGACCTTCCAACTGTTCCTAAATGTCTGGATGTAAAAATAGCAACTTGTTCCTGTCAGCCCTCTGTGGTACCTTCCCACACCCTCATTACATTTTGGAGAACAAAAACTAGTGGTTATGTGTCTGCTTAAATCTAGCTACTCCTTAGTGAATGTTTTATGATACCTTTCGTCTTGAGAAACTTCCTCATATTGAAAAAGACACTGTTTAGAGTGTCTCTGAATTCTTACTTCAGTACAACTTGACCTTTTTCTCTCTCTCCCTCTTTTTTTTTTTTTTCTTTTGCGGGGGTTGCTTGTTTGCTTGTGTTCTCAGGCTCTGGTGCTGTGAAGATGTGCAGTGAGAAGGAGTCTTCATCCAGTGGTGAGGCTGCCGCTGTTCCAGCCTGGGCTTGAGAAACCAGGAGTGTTCTCTGTCCCTGTCCATCTGTCTTGCTAAGAGCATATGTTGCGCCTGCAGCTAATGCAWCAGCAAAGAGCTCTGCTGGGGAAGGTGTGTGCCTTGGGACTTGCTTGTTCCCTTGCATCTAGGAGCTTAGGAATAGTCAGGCTGCAAAAGGCCTTAGCAAAATCCAAGATCTTCACGCTTTTTCCCAGCTTTCTTCTTGATTCTTATGAACTGCTTTTACCTTGGGAGATATTTGGAGTAGAATTGAGTACAGTAAGAGATCAGCCCTGTTGCAGTAAAATCCTAGAGCAACTTTTTCCTTTAGAAAATTTCTTACTATTTTTTTTTTCCTTTCACCATTTTTCTTTTCTTCAAGCATATAAGTGCCACATCACTTATTTTATGTCTGAGATTTTGCTGACCTTCTCTAAGCATTTTCATCTAAAACTCTGGATGTTAATGCTATTGCAAATACATGCACAAAAAGGAACAACTCGCATCTCTCTTCTTCAGAAACTGCTCAGACTTCTGTCTGCAGTCTTATTTTCTTTTTCTTTCTGATTTGCTGGGGTAACTTGAAGAACCGTAGTAGGGACTGCATGCATTATGCTTCTTTTCTGTTTGCCCAAACCTGTTAAAGGAACAGAAAAGAATACTGAAGAGTAGTGCTGTGGAATGATAACACTTATTTTTCAAGTTCTGAGAAAGTTTTATTTGATTATAGGCATTGTCTTGATTGGCTGGGCTATGTGTGGGACAGATGATTCGATTATACAAGTGCTATAGAATAATAGTGGCTGTAAACATTGGCCACAGAGCAAGTTAGAGAAAGTAAGGTGAAGTTTCTGAGAACTTTTACCACTTTGAAACTTTCAACTTTTGTGAAATTTGTCAAACTTAAAAAATTACAAAATTTTTGTGCTTGATCAGAACATCTCTTTACCTCCAATCATGCCTTTTCCTCACATGCACACCAGAAAGGTACAGTAGTGATAGAGCAGAATTTGAAGAGAGGGAAGAAACAGAAAAGATTAAAAAAAAAAAAAAGTTACTCTATCTTGAAGCTTCTGAAAAGAAATTTAAGAATCTGCTGCCTTATGAATGCTCTTGGCTCTTAATTTCAAGACTGCAAGAAATAAATGTCTTGGCCACTTGCTTCAAGAGTGGGAGGAAGGTCAAGATGGCACTAATGTTCAGCCCAGGATCTGTGGAGAAGCAATCTGCTTCTCTGTGAACATAGGCCTGCAGACTCATGCAGCCCCAGAAGTGAATTCTGCTCTGTTTTATTGTTTCATAATACTGTATATCTCTCTTCTTGCCCTTATTAAAGGGGATAAGCACCAGTGTTTGTGACCAGCTGTTGCAGGTCAAGACACGTYGACCAGCAGCAGTTCAGGAGATAACGAATGCAAAACACTTCTTGTGATGCTTTTGTAACCTCAGTGAAGAGGCCCATGTTTATCTGGTCTAGAGTAAAACTGAATGAATCAGCTTTCCAAAGAAGACTTTCAGGTCCCTGGAGAAGTTGACGACATGCATGCAACACCTAATTTCCAGTAAACAAAATCTGTGTGGTTTTTGCACATTTAAGTGACCCTCCCTTAAGTGTAATCGTACTATGTAATGTATGCATAGTATATATGACCTGTCTGATATTTGTCTTTCTCAAAAGGCACAGAAGACTTTTAGTGGAGGGATTGACAGCTGTATTGATTACAGCATTTAACAGAGTTCTTGGGTCAAACTACTGTCAGCATAAAATGTTCCCGTCAGCATCTAACGTGATATTTTGATTTAAAATAATCAAAATGTATCTTTCTGACTCTGTAATACATTGTCTAACGAAAAAATTGAATTACGAGCACTGTAGAGAACTGAATATGTTAAGACATTGTGTTGTTGTATAATGATATTTAGCATTAGTTAAAGACTTTCCTGTATTTAACAACATCTCATAATGAAACTGCATTTATATTTCTAAATAATGAAGCATAGAACAAATGGCCTCAGTTCTCTGTTGTTTTATTTTGTATGTAATCTGCTGGAGGGAAAAAATTAACATAACTCCTTCAGGAGAAGGGAGACAGAAAATGGATGAAGTCCCTATTTACTGATTTCAGGTTTTACACTAAGAATGTTTAATCAGCGCAGTTGCTTATCAGGCCTTACACTTGCAAGATGAATCTCTCTATCTGGAGACAGTTAAAAAATATAGCATCATTGTCTGGATGATTTACGGGCTTGCTCCCTTTCTTTGAAGTGTGATTGTGTCACAGAGGGAAAGGCAGATTTGATTTGCAATTTGTATCTTCAATATAGGCAGTTTTTAATCCAAAGGTAAATGGCCTTTTTCCATTGAAATTTAAGATACATAAAGATATTCAGTTAGGCTTTTCCAAAATGATTCATGTTAATATACCAAAGAAATGTCCTGTGGAGATTTCCTAGACATTTGCAGCATCTCCTTTGACCTTAAATATGAATGATTCTATTTCCAGAGAAAGATAAAGCTTCTTACTGCCAGAAATACATCTTTTAAAAGTATTGTTCCTAGAAATCTGTTGGGCAAGGTGGTGTTCTTGAGCACCCCCTCACCAACAGACGTTAGTTCTCTTTTATATGTTCTTGAGTTCTATTTCTGGTTAGTTTTAACCATCTCAACTGACAAAGCTCCTGTTGTTTCTCGACGAGCTAGTTGTTCTTACCCTCAGGAAGTGATTTCAAATGGCATAGGAATAATTAATCTTTGTTCACACTTTTTCCTCACTCTGTTTATAAAGTGAACAGGAAGGCAAAAATATTAAAATGAAAAGGCTACACAGATGTTTTGGACGATGGTGAACAAGCCAAAGCCTTGGGTCACAGGGAGATGGGAGAGGTCTGGAGCAAGATAATAACATCAGTGCTGTGTGGGCATGCCTGAGCTAGCTCTTAATCGGCTAATTTGGGTACCAAGAGCAATATAACCAATTGCCTTATCCTACCTACTGTTTCCCATGTCCTGAGCTAGTTTTTTCAGAGCTAGGTTATGTTTCTCTATGCCATACAACAATGTGCCATGCAAATGTACCCTTTCAGGTAAACGTTGTTCGTCCAAAGGAAAAGGAGAAAATTAAGGTAAAAATAAAATCAAAGATATATAAGGAGAGAGAATGAAAGGAGGAATACAATGGCCTGTCATCTGACACATGATATGATGTATCATGAATGGAGGTAGGAGTCCTGGTTGCCAAGTGTGAAGAGAAAAGATTGGGAAGTGACAGAAGAGTCCTGGGAAACACCCATAGAGTGCAGACAGGAAATTAGCATTCCAGAACAGTTTGAAAAGTGAGTCAATTTGTGGAATGTGAAACACACTGGTTTGTGGAGTGTTAGATATACAAACAGTTTGCATTAAGGCAGTGATGGAGAGCTATCTGCAGGGTGGAAAACAGCTGGATAATTAGGGAAGAATAAGATGGTGAATCAAGCCTGTACATGTGTTACAAAGTAAATCATTAATACTAGTGAGAAGATAGTCTTTTTGGCCAAAAGGGAGGTCATGCTGGAAAAATCGGTGTATAGGACACGATAGGCACCTATTTCAAGACTTTGAGAAATGTGGGAAAAGGGAAAGATAACAGGAACTTAACAGAATGAGGCTTAAATTATGAGGTATTTTCTAACTAACAGAAGAAAGGAATAATCTTTCCTTGATGATCTCAGGAGACACATGGATATTGTGAGAGAGGTAAGAAGTAACAGTAGAAAGGAGGATGACAGAAATTTGAAATAAAGCTCAGATAACAAGGAAAGTTTTATCAGATAAATGAGATCAGGTGAGAAATAAAAAGGGGAAGAGGAGGAGGGAAATAAAGGTCTGTGGCAGTTTATGGTGTTACCTTTGCTGTACTTAGAGTAAGAAATAAAAAGGAGAAAAATGCTTCACACTTTTTTTCCTGTTGAAATCACTGCCGCTGTTTGAGGAGTAAGTAGTGCTGTGTGTCTACCCATGGTAGAAATTGGGCCTCAGTCAGGCAAGAGAAGAAACTGTGTTGGTTACAGGTACATAGAAACAACCTGCAGTATTTTCTTATTTGTGGATGCCTTAGGACATGCTTTTTGTTGTCAGGCTCCTGTACTGAGTTCATCTGATCCCTCCACGACTTGAACCAAAGCCAAATGTCAGTCTGTGGTAAGAGCTGGCATGTCTTCTCATTAGTTTCAGTGTTTTTTCTTCTCATTTGTGCCACCCAGTATAGTGTATGTAATTTAGAAGTTTTTACTTCTTGTGACTGAGACTTCTAGGAAGCAAATTGTTAAAAACGTGTTTCTCAAATTGATGTTCCCTGATTTGTGGACAATAATCAATGCCTATAGTCACGCAGAGAAGAATTCTCCCAGGGCATGCTGTCTTCTGTATATAGTTCCAGGTGACTTGTAATTCTTTATTGCTTCCACACTCTGTTGCCTTCAAATATGGGAAAGAAAGTATGATCTGTTGAGTTGGGAGTTGAGATATAATGGTCTAGCTCCTGTCTTCCTCTCTAATTGCTTTGTGCCAGATTCCCTGCAGGATAAAGGCCCATATTTCTGGTCTAATCATCTCCTTGGGATGGGGGGGAGGAAATCCTATGTTCTGCAAAAAGGCTCTCTAAGGTGGCCCTCTCCAGGAGCTAGTGGAGTGACTCCTGGCAGCTCCCAGTAACAGCAACTACTGCATGGCAGCTATTTTTGCCATTGGGTCTTCTGAGGGTGAGTTACAGCTGAGCAAAAACTGTTCATGTGGTATGTCAGAGCTCAGGTCTGATCTGAATTCACTCTGTTTTCTAATAGCAAAAATTAGATTCCCAGAGGTGGGACTCTGACACCCAGAGCTTAGGTTTTAACGTTGGGAGCTCTATATTTAGTTGTGATTCCTTATTCACAATGGTGTCTGGTTTGAACAGGGGCAGGTCATTAGTGAGAGACCCTCTCTTTGGGAGCAGCTGCATTTCTCAGGAGGTCCTGAGCTCTTAGTCACTGCTCTTCAGCTGAGTGGAGCTGACTGCTCTCTCTCCTCCCTCCACTCCTGGGGGACTGTAGGCTTCAACTTTGGCTGGGAGGGATATTATTCATTAATACCTCCCAGGTGAGAAAGGGAACATGCATGCATCCAGGCTCAGAGCTCACTTCTTTTCTGGAGGGCTCTCTTTCCAGTCCAGGAGCTGGCTCTGATTTCAGTTTTGAAGCTAGAGCTGAGGGCTCTGCTGCTGAGCTTAGGCCGTATCTTTGGGAGGGAGGAGCAGCTTCTCCAGGCTCTGCTAGGCAATGATACCATTAGCTTGTGTTTCCAGTGGTGGGAAGTGTCTAGGCTCACAGGGGCCAAAGCTCAGACCTGAAACCAAGTTTTCCTGTATGGTTTAAAGCTATGTTTCTGCTGTAGCACAAAGCCATGCTGAAGAACAAGAAGGTACTGGACACAGTAAACATCATGGTGCCCATCCTGCCCTTGCAGTAATGTAGAGACAATGGAGAACTTGGTCCTCAGTAAGGTCTGAGTTCTTCCCACTCTCAGCTGTCTTTCTTGCTCTGTGTTGGGATGCTCAGTTCACCAGATATCTTTATAGTACTTTAAACCATGTATACTAGATCTGTTGCTGTTAACTGCATAGGTACTTTTTCTATCTTCAAGCATACAGTTTTTGACCTACATTAGAGTTTTTAAACTGACTATGTCTGTATGTGTCCTCAGGGATTTTGCATTATTTTTCAATCCACGTTGTGTAGTAGATTATTATCTGTGAATTTAATTTGTTTCTCTAAGATAACTAACATGGTTGCTGGTACCAAATTTCATGATACCCTGTATGAATTCTTCATCTGCAACTTGGAGGTGATTTATCAGTCTTCTAAAACATTGGTAAGCTTTCTAGAGGTTTTATAGTTCTTGTAACATATTACCACATATTTGGAGTTAGTTTTTCAAGAAAGGTATTACAGGAGCCACAGGAAATTCTTTATTCCTGTAGGAGCAAAATCTGTCTTTGAAGGAATAATGTTTGTTCTACTTTTATTAAAATTTGATCTAGGAAGTGAGCCGGCAGCATTTATTCGTACAGGCATGTTAACTATTATTTTTGGTGTCAAATTCCTTGCAGTTGTATTATATCTGTTTGTAAGTGTTTTTATTACTCCCACTACTCTTCTAAGCATTTGATTCTCCCCGTGAGGGATGTTAATTGCCTTCATAGCTTGGTTCTTATTTGTGGTTTTAGTCATTAAAAAAAAAAAGTACTGGTTCTTTAAACAATGTCTGGTTTTATTTTGATTGTTAATGAATTAGTGTTAGTGCCATTATTCTGGCCCACTGAACAATGGGATGGAGCAGGGAGGGAATCTTGGCTTGTATTACACCCTTGGGCTAAAGTTAATACAGCCACATTACGTTTTTATCAAACAAAATTTAGCTATTAATTGCCTGGATAATCACAAGTTCTCTCCTAAGTATGTTTTGTCCAGAGCCCTTGAGTCTCTCCACTGCATTTGCATCTAGTCTCTCTGATTTAATTCCAAGTACTAAGTCTTTGTATTGTTTTTCAATAGAATCTGAGAAAGATGTTGTAGAAATTTACTTTCAGAAAGAGCAAATGCACTGACATTGACAGTGCTTGAAATAGCTTCAATTGTTAAGTTGTCCCTTTACAGAAAAGTCTATCTACCTGGGTGAGCTGTAACCCATCAGTCTTTTCCCAGAAGCTTCCTTGCAGTACAGCTGAGAAAGGTAATTAAATGACCATTTTGTTGAATTAACTGTGATTGGTCAAAGTTGAAATAGTTCAGCTGCATCCTGTGAGCTTCTAAACCAAAGAGCTGGGCAGTTTTCAACCAGGGACTGAGATGAAGATGACAGTTTGGGAAGCAGAGATGCTCATGTGGAACAGCTTGTGCTCCTGTGAAATGAAAGCTCATAAATTCAGGAGAAATTGGAGATCAAAAGTAATACTTTTCAAAGAACAGCTATATAGGAGTCTTTGCCCCTTTTTGCATTGGCTGCTGATTTAAAGCTGAGATTTACACATCTAATTTTATAACTGATGGTATAAGAAAGTGCCTGTTACTTCTTGAACGTCATTTCCAGTGATAACATGGTATTTTCTGAGGTAAAACCATCTATCAGCAATTTAATAAGTCTTCATTAATTTATTGATTTGAAAATGTGAGCAATTGGAACTGTATTTCAAAGTATATTATTTTAAAAAAAAYCAGTTGTTAGAATGATTATCCTCTATAGGGAAATAATTTTCATCTGCCTTTTATATTTATTTATATGGCTTTTTAATCTTTAAGATATTTATCCTCAGATCATTTCAGTAATATAAGGAAGCACGGTTATGTCCTTAATCCTCCTTCTGTGTAATGAAGTGAAGAAATGAGGACAGATTCATTACATTCAATCACTGAAAAATGCAAACAGTTGTATAATAAAGTTTAAAGTCATTTACATGACATAGGCACTTGACCCAATTAAGTGTTTTTGCAATGCCTGGTAACAGTCTGTATTCACACAAAAATTTTAAGAACCTATGTTTTATTTGAATCCCAAAATGTGATCTTGAAAATCCTATTCTGTATTTCAGGTTTTGGTCTTAATATTTTCCATAAGTGAGAAGTTCTGTTGCTAGACTTGTGTGGAAATTTGATTGCAACCAAACTGAGCTGCTGCTTGCCTAGTTCATGTCTAATTTGGGTGCAGAAACAATATTCTGCAAATGTCACTTGAGGGATGCCATCAAAAAGCATTCTCTTGAACAAGATGCAGTTGCTTCCCTCTCCCCTGTCCCCTTATTTTAAAACAATAGAGGAGGAAGTAGAGGTCATAAGGGTTTTTATACAAAATTTTCTAGTTAAAGGATGTGGGAGACCCAGCTTCAGTTCCCTCCATACCTGTCACAGTTAGCTGGGGAGCATGCTGCATACCAAGACAACAGGCTAGCTGGGTGGGAGCATGCTCTGCCTAGACCATGCGTAGTTTGGTGAAGAAGATAAAGTTAATTTGGGTTTGGAGGGCAAGAGACCACAAGCAAAAGGGAGTGTGACTAGTGTCAATCCCTGGCCCAAACCTAGGGCTTGGGTAGTAAGTCTGTCCTGTAGTGGTTAGGTATTGGAGGGAGGGAAGCATGACTACTGCCTCCTTTTCACTCAGCTGCATTTTCATTAGGTCAACCTATATGGTTTTTGAAAGAGGAAACCAGAGGCACTGATCTTCAGGGAAGGGCTGTAGATACCAGATATTTAAGGTACTTTGGCTGAGCAGGGTGCCAGAAAAGGACAAGATTTGATACACACTTGTGCAGTGCATTGGCTCTGCCCTATGGCAGCTGGCTCTAGCCAGCTCCTTGCTTAGAGGAGATTGCTGTTGTTCCCAGTCTGAGGCACTTTAACTTCTCTCCTTTCTTTTTTCCCCTTGTTTGGGAATCCAGAACTGTGAGAGTAGAGCCAGGCTGTAAAAATTCAGAATAGAGTCTCATTGCTTAAGATACCTGATGTGGTCACTTTAGGTGTGATGGGTAGCTTGTCTGATCTCCAGCTGCTACTCCAGAAGGGTGTTGGTGCCTGGGTAGTCCTGTGTCACCCACATCTGCTTGTCCCAGGTGGATGTCTGAGATGCTCTAGGCAGCATCGAAAGCACTAAGTGCCAGTGAGTAGGTGACTGAACCTCTCCTATAAACACCTCTGCAAATCTGGCTTTTCTGTGTCTATGAATAGGTTTGTATGGAAAGTCTTCTGCACAGCAAAAAACTACTCCCATGCTTTTTTCCATATTGCTGATACTTAGCTCTTGAGCTATACTTTGTCACTTGAGAAAGAGTGGCAAAGCTGGTAGTTTCTCTGGGGATAGAGAGCTTTGATCCCTGCAAGGAGCTCCGTTTGCATAAGGATACAGGAAAGTCAGTAAGAATAAAGTACATGACAGCAGGCCCTGGTTCAGTCAAATGGAGGCCTGTGTTTTTCTTGAGCGTGTTCTTAAGTATCTGATAGCTTGCACGAGACTCAGGCATGCACTTTGCTGAACTGCAGACCTACACAATGTACCCAAAAAAGGAAATATTTGTATCAATTTTTCTGCTTTGTAGAAACCTTTAGTAAAACTTAAATATTTATTAGCATCAATTTAAAATGTGACTTGGAACATATCTTGAAGTCAGAGAAGAAGGGAGCACAGAAAAGAGCAAGGAGACAAATTTGACCAATGATATGGTTCATAAAGCGGGAATCCCTCCTGCAGCTAGTGAAATGAAGAATGTAAAGGGCATCAGGGCAGCATAGCAAACCATATAACCTTTGACTTGTGAATGTTGCACATCCAAGAGGCTTCCAGCTTTCTTAAAAACAATATTTGTATTAGTTCAATGCTTTGACCTTTCTAGGGACTTCTTGTTTTTAGAGAAGTTTTCTCTCTCTGTAATCCATCATAATGAGATGAGCTGTTTTAAAACAAAGGCTGTTTGTCGCCTCTCAAGCTTTTACTGTAGTTAGCCCAGGTGAAAGGCACTTGGTTTAGCGTTTCCATTTTTAAGTCCTCATGGTGCTGGTAGTAAGGCTTCTGGACACACATCCCTTGATTCTTCACACTGTAGTAAGTGGAGCATTTGTGATGGATGTGGAGTTGTTTGTGTGTGTTTGTCTTCCCCACCCCTCATCTTTCTCTTCTGGTTATATGGGAGAACTGTGAGAAGGTACCAGAGAGCTGTCAGGAGTTGAAGAGTTTTACCTGCTTTCTCACTGCAAAGTGGAGAGGCTGCCATCCAGAGTGTACATGATTAAAAGCAAAAACTACCTAAGAGACTCTGTGATGAAGATATGCATCAATGATTATAGCGTAGAGATTTGGATTGCTGAGTGAATCTCACCTATGGCCTCTGCAAGCAAAAAACAGCCTCCTGCATCATTAACGCTGCCTGGTGAACACCTACTCTACTGCACTCCCCATTGTGGTATGAAGGACTGCTGATGGAGTTAGAACTATACTTCTGTACTGCACGTAAAAAGTCTTTGTTCAAAAGTTCCTTATAGCATCCCTTCCTGTAAAGAACTTTTGAACAAAGGCTTCTTACCTGCAATGCCTTTCCTCACCAGGAAAGCCAGGGAGTATCTACAAGGCATCACCAGAATCATTCCTGCAATCCTCTGTGTGACAGAATGATTGCAGCTATTTAACTGATGGGGAGGGATTCATCTATTCAGATGGTCACCCCTTAATTTTGATGATCCTATTTGCAAAATCCATTTTCATAACAATTTCATAAAGTAGATAAATCTGCTCTCAAKATGCCATGACAGGGTACAACAGCTGGGAGAGACAGCCTTCAGTATTTGGCCATTCAGTAATAGGAGTCTGCAATTGACTACTTTTTTTTTTTTTTTTGTAAGATTGTGTTTAAGGATCTTGTCACAGCTGTGAATTATTTCTTAGTCAAGATAAATGTTGTAAAGGGATAGGGTATGTCAAGCTTGAGAGCTGCATGGGTGAGCATGAAGGCCTATGTATGACAAATACCATCCTTTGCACAGTTTGCAGTATTGTTTAAATGATGAGTTATTTTCCTGCTGCTGCGGTCATATCCTCTGCTTTGCAGACATTTCCTGCTCCCAAAATACGCTGCTCTTATTCAGCCATACTCCTTATTCAGGGAAAGCCTGTGCTTTCCCACAACTTTCTACTTGATTGCAGCATATCTGTGAGCAAGATCTGAGAACTGCTTTAATGAAAAGCACCTTGGAGGCTTAGAGGTGTCCCTTAAATGCTTTCCTGAGCAAGCTACCTCCGCCCCCCCCCCTTTTTTTTTCTCTCCACAGTAGTCTACAGTCTGTGAGCAGCTTTGGCATTTTTGTTTCAGCATTCTGAAACTTGTTCCAGTTTTTTAAAAGAAACAATTCCTCACGAGTCCAAACAGGAACCAACCTGTTCCAGACTTCATGAAGTGGCATTTGTCCTCTTTTCCCAGTAAGCAGTTCCACCTTGAAATCTATACAGGTTAATTTCTATGCATTGCTTCATTACTGATTGTTTTAGCAGTAACAAGCCAGCTAATCCTATAGAAACTTCTTTTCTTTGTATATGGTAAAATTCATAATTGAGCTCCACTTAGTTTCTTGGACTTTCAGATGTGCTTGAAGATTTTTATTTCACTGAAAGTGTATTTTATCCTGGTTATAGGATGGGAATCTTTCCGGAGATGGTTATAATATTTCTGGTGGAACAATATTCTAATGCCAAAAGTTTTGCAGGTTTTTTGACTCTTTTGATGAAAGACAGTCTAGATTCAAAATATGCCAATTTTCCTAACACAAGCCTTAATTGGCTTGCTGAGGACCTTCCATGGTGTTTGGACTTGGGACAATCGGTGGTGTTGTCTGCAGTGCAGCCCCATTATGTGTATCATTCCTCTGCATCTGAGCAAAGCATTTGCAGGCTCCCTTGGGAGCTGAGCTTTGAGCTCATTTCAGTCCTTGCAGCTTTGAGAGTTGGGAGCTGGGGAAAGCGCTATCATGGAAATTCAGCAACGCTGCAAAACTCTGGATTTAGTACAGAATCCAAAAGCTATTGTTGTCTTATGGAACTGGTTAGGTCTTCTGGGGCCTGCGGCTGAACTTTGGTTTCAACATGTGGTCTGCCCAGCAGGTGGGTTTTTCTGAATCTGTAGCTCCACTCCTTGCAGGCTTCTTCCCAGCTATTTTCCTGTATTCCTGTATTTTCCACTTTCATAGCCTGAGGTGTCTCCAGAATCCACAAGGCTTGACAGGACATCTGAGTCCATCAGTCAGGCCTTGTCAAGAATTGCAAGGAGCATTTCACTTCAGAAAGAAAGTGTTTTCCAAAAGGAACCACTGATGGATTTTGGCTCCAGGAAAAACAAAATCTAACTGTTGACTTTTTGTCAGGATTTTGGATTATTCCCCCCCTCTCCCCCTGCCCCGCTAAGGCTATCACAAATAGCAATCACCTTCTTCATTTAATACCTCTTGCTATCTGTTTTGAACCTCTTCCTCCTCATGGAAACAGGGATGTTCAAGCTCACTACCTGGAATTCTTTTGCTTGCAACACAATCTTCCCTTCTTATTCATGCTGAGAATCCAGCTATATACTGACCCTGTGCTCCCTTCATAGAAGGTGTACATGTAGCTAAAGTTTTCAGAAAGCTAGTTAGGTGGCACTGTTTTTGTCAGGAAGATGAGTTGGAACTCATCACCGCAAAACAGCAATGTACGCTATAAACATCACAGTTGATTTTCATTAGCATATCTTGCTGTTTCAAATTGTCATATGCACCTGTATTCCTTCACAAGATAGTTTCCTCTCTGGAATTTAGTAATTAAAAATAACGTGATTACATGGGAGCATGCAGTGCAGCTCAAAGTGAGGAACAGGAGAATAATTTTGAAAACAGTGTTTGTTCCAGATGTGGTGTTTGTTATTGCTCTATGAATGTCCATTCTCCATGCAAAAGGGAAGAATGAATAATGCAGGTCTCTCTTGGTTTTCTAATTGATAGGGCATATCTCCACCCTGAAGAGATTGCTTATAAGGATTCAGAAGTATTGTGTACTTTGCCTGTGTTCGGTTTGCCTGTGTGTCTCCTGTATTCGTGCCACCAGGAGTGGTGCTAATTTCCTGGTGATGATTTTGTGATGCAGCCCTTTACAGCTAAGTTCTTTCCTTCTGCTGAAAGTAAAAGATCAGAGGTCTGGGAATTAGTTGCAATATTGGGGATAGGGGCATATGTACAGATCTCTTGTTCTTTGCCTGGGCAAGAGGCACTGGACTTTTTTTTTTCTCCTTTTCCTTTTTTTTTGGAATTATAACATTACTATTTCTCTCCTATTAAGAAAAACACTTTGAATGTCTTAAACTTTATGGGTGTGTTGGGGGAAAAGACTTCAGCTTGAGTCCTCCAAAACAGAAGCAACTTCAAAATGATGAAAAAATTTATGGGAAATCACTTATCAGGCAGCTCTGATCCAACAGGACCTCCTTCCCTGCAGAGCCGATGAGCAGGATGTTATGGTCTGTCTCCCTTCTCCCAGACTCTCTTGGATGTAATACATGTTGAGGGTCTCACTGCCACCTCCATCAGGTGTCCCCCTGGCAGAGGAGATGAGGATGGACTCCATCTTCTTGATCCTGACACTGCTGCAACTGCAGCAGAGATGGTGCCAGGACTGACAGAGGGAAGAGCAACTGAATATAACCATTGCTTTCCTGTTTTATGGATTTGGGCTGAGTGTAGTTACATGCAAGTTGTTGCAGAGCTGTTGACTTGAGGAGGGTTTCTTCCAGTTGGCAGCCTATAACATTGTCAAAATTGTGCCCAAAGTATTCATAGTGTACTCAAGGGTTTACTGGAAAAAAAAATAAATCATGTTATCTACTGTTGTTTGTTGTACTTCCATTAATGTAGTTTACCACAACTACAGTAGCATTGTTAAGACAAACTTCCTGTATCTAAAGATCATTTCTGTTTTTTCTGGTGTGGAGTTCCCCCTTGCACCTTCCCTCCTGTCACTTTGAAACATTAGCTATGCTGCTGGGAATGGGAGGAAATATTTCAATTTACTTTTATGACTGACAGGTAAATCTGTGAGAGCTTAATATACAAGCCTGGAAGAAGACAATGAGATCTGCCTCAAGGAGTGTTTCTGAGGTATGCTAGAAAGCCAGCCTCTTCTGGCTGCAGCATTTCTATTTCTTTGTAATATCATTGCTCTCTTTCTTCATGTTTGTTTCATTAGATTTCACAAGCTCCAAGGTCCTTTTCTGCTTTTTTTTTTTTTTTTTTTTGATTCCGTACACACTGATGTTCACTCTTTCCCATGACTGAGCTCTCCTAGCTTCATTTAACACATTTGTATTTAGTTTTGTTTTTTTACTGTCATTCCAGGGAACTCTTTCAAATTGAAGCTCTTATGCCAAGACAAGCCAGCTTCTGCAAACTGACGTGCTGTAAACAATATAAACAATATTTTTCCTGCCTTGTTTGCAAGAATTTGTTGTTTTCCTGTGTAGAATGATTCCCTCTCCAATTATACTGTAGACATCTAGGCCTGCAAAAGAGAAGTAACCTCTGAAGGCTCTAATAATTTAAACAAGCAAGATGTATACTAAGCTGTATTTATTTATTTTAAAGTGTCACGCAGAATGCATCCCTAAAATGACTTAGACCTATAGTAGTAGTGGCAGTAAGTACTGCACTGGAGCAAAGAGGAAAAAAATTCTTTTTGCAGATAGTAATACAAATTTTCATGAGAGATACTGATGATAACTGGGGTGAAAATTGGCACAAAGCTGTTAAAAAGCCAAATGGGAGTAAAAATTTAGCATATGGTTCTTGTTTGAGAATTCCATTCTCTCTTTACTTACTGTCTGCTCAGTAAAGAAGGGCATATAAGAAGTAGCATACAAGAAATAAGGCAAGCAATCTGACTGTAATCCAGGTTTACTGAAAAACTTAGTCAAAAATATCTTTATTACACAGGGTTTTCCCCCACTCTGCCTTTGAATAGCAAAGAACTGCAATGCTGTGCTTGCAAACAGTCTGGTTAGAAAGGCTGGCCTTAGTAGGGCAGAAGGAGAAAGGGTTTTAAAGATATTGTGCAGGTCGTTTGCAGGTCTTTTCTCCATCCTATTCCCAACATGGAAGATGTATGACTTTGTGAAGGTTTAGTAGCCTTATGGAAGGATGAAAGCTCGGGGGTGGAGTGACACTTCCCAATTACACTTAGTTTTATTTAGAAGAACCAAATACCTTGTCAGAGGTGGGTTAAAGGAGCTTGTCATGTGCTTCACGTGGGACAGCTGAGGTGACTCTGGCTGCTGGAGGAGAGAATCAGCAGCAAATAGTACTGCGCATAGGGTACTTTGCTGTGGTCTGAGGTGGTTCTCCTTGCTGCAGCGTTGCTCCGAAAACCCATGGGATTTTTTGTTTTTGAGGTGACTGCTAAACTTTAGTGTTGGAAGGTACCGTGCTGTGAAGGTGCCTGGGTGGTAGCTTTGCTCCCTTGTGATTGCTTCAGAAATAACTGACCATTTCCAGAGAGTTATTTCCAGCTAATGCCCTATAAGCAAAGATGGCCATCTTCTGGTAACGCATTTGGGCAGCGTATCCCGATTTCCTGAATGGATGTGGYTTTTTTCAATAGCACTTGGTCATCCAGGATATTTTGCTGCAATGTCTCTGTGTTTCACTTTCCCCTGTCAAAAGCTGTATGTAACATGCAAGCGTTACTAAGTCACGATGGTGCTTTGCTCTCAAAGCGGCCGCAGTAGGTGAAACATTGCTTTTCTGTTGTGCTCTTTACTGCCCATCTGGAAGCCAGATTTGCACAAGTGCTATAGCATCACAGCACATCTTTCAGTGTTTTGTGTCCACAGGCAGAGCTAGATAGAGCTAAAAATGTTTCTTGCGCTAACAACGTGTTGATGTACCTACCTGACAGAGTGAAAACATTCCTCTGAGGCTGTAACTAAACTGTAAAAGGAAACAAACCATGAATGCTAAAATTAACCTTAGTGTGATTTCTCCCATATAGCACGTGTGTTAATTTAAAGTGGAGGAAATGTAAATTTGCCTGTGAAGTCTGACCTGTGAGTCCTTACCACTTCAATAAGTGTTTATTTGCTTAAATCTTCCTCAATCAGCTAGACACATACTGTAAATATAAATATATTGAAATCTGGTAAGAAAAAGTGTAAAGTGATTTCCACCCCCCCCCCCCCCCCCCCCCCCCCCCCCCCCCCCCCCCCCCAGCAGGGACGACTTTGAACTTAGGTGTTCTGGTTATTTGTATACTTTTCTTCAGAAATCTACCATTTAATATGACCACACACATGCACACCCCTCACTCTTGTATTTTTTAGGGTCTTTTACAGAGCTAGGCTAAGATGCGATTGTAAACTGCTCTCAAGTCTGTGAATTCTTTTGGTCGAGTGAGGTCAAGTTGTCTTTAACCACTTCAGAGTGCCACAAACGTTCAAGTGCGGGATGCCAACAGAAAAACCTTAATTTAATATAAACTTCCTTAAGAAGGACTATAATACAGTGATCACAGTATTATAGTATAGCTTGTTATCACAGTATTGTCATGAAATGGCACAAAGCTTCTTAAAAATCCAAAGTCATTGTAACAGTGTTTTCTTGCTTTTCTATGAAAGATGCTAAGCACAAGAGTGTGTGAGGATGTGAAAACCATCATGTTATAACTTCCTGGTCACAACTCATTGATATTATCTGCTCCAGCTTCTCTCCAAAAGCAGTTATCACTACGTGTAATTTTTGCTGTTTTTTTGTGGAGGACTGATATGTTGTTTGTACTCACTGTTTTGTTGTGAGGGAGCAAAACCAAAAGGAGCTCTCTTAGTATCACCTGTCAATCTGTGGGTTTTGTGTGTGTGTGTGTATATATTTTTTATCTTGGTGATGCATAATTGACATTCCTGCATTTTTATTCTTTAGTGAAATGTTTAGTGAAAATCAGAAATGCAAAACAGCTACATTTTTATATTTTTAGTTTCATTTGTCACAGTAAGACTTCTAACCAATATGTTCACTGACTCTTCATTGAATTTAGTTAATCATCCTTCACTTGCCCAGTGTAATCCATGTTGAACACGTATGACTAGCTAGCAGAACTGGGGCTATGCTTTATTTATTGTGAGGAAATGCACATAAATTAGTAAATATTTTGATTTATAACCGCTTCTTTGTCCAAGGCCAGACTTGCTGTTCATTACACTAGATCATCCTAAAACCTGTGCTGGATTTGGTGTGTTGTAATCTGAGCACCAAAGTTACCCCAAATGTTTCTTAGAATACTTTTTGATGCCCTTCTGTACTTTTGTACTAAACAGTAATAACTGGCCTTTTTTTGGACATTGTGTCTTTTAAAACAGATTTTCATTGCTCTTGTAAAAAGTGAGAGTTAAGCCTATTTGCAGATGTGAGCACATGATTAGAGGAACCAGGAATTTTTTTCCAAGGACATAGAAGGTATCTTTGCTGGAGCCAGCATTAGAAAAATTGTTTATTTTACCTGAAGATAAAGCTTGAGTGAGGCAATCATGACCCTGTGGATCATTTTTCATGAAACACGCTTGAGAGCACTCAAACGCTTCACCACAGAGTTCATGCCCATTTTCAGTGGACTTTCTAGATAAACAGTACTTGAGCATAGTATTTCTCACTGACTTTAAAGTCAGTCCTGAGGAAACCATAATTTACCATCCTGAAGACCATTTTCCTCTTCCTCTCCTTCAGGTCACTTCCAAATGTCTCTGGAGAACTGATTCAATTTCATACTAACAAAAACCAAATGAACCAGTCTCATTCAAATGTGTCAACAGTAGGCAACCTTCACAGTATTGATTTAGTCTCTTGGACTCGGATGTCACTGACACCACTCAGTTGCACAATATTATGACCTTGTCCACAGAGAGAAGTGAAGAGAGGACTAGAGCCTGTCAAACCCTTGCTTTCTATCCATGCTTTTCTGCTCTAGTGGAGATGCAATTGGTTATAATTCAGGCTCAAAGCAGCTACTCTGCTCAGAGCTGAAGTTGGAGGATGTATGTGTGGGATAGATTATACTGCTTATAAAAGAAACCCTAGACTTGCATGCTCTGAGCTGGTCTGAGTTTTGAGATAGATTTACCTATGGTTTCTATGCTGAACTCTCCAAGGAAAGATGTTTAATCTTCTGAAAGCCAAATTTAATAAACAGGAACCTCCATGTCTAACACAGGTTTATCCGTAACCCTTTGCACACTCTGTCCCTGCAAGGAAGTCTTTGCTTCCTGCCATTTCAGTATCTTTCTGAGACTTTGCACAGTCTCCTTTGGTCTCTAAGAAATTATTCTTTTGTCCTTTCCAAGGTCTGGCTGGGATCTTCCTGCTCCCTTCAGCAGACTGCTGGTTTCTCTGCATGAGCTGCAGGTGCCCGGCTGTGGGTGGCAGCTCTTGGACTTGTTGCAGCGTGCTGCCTCTTTGACCATCTCCCTTGCCAGCATGTGCAGTAGCTGCCCAGGGCAAGGAGACTCCTCCTTTCTCTAGCAATCTTTATTTTGACCAGTATTTGTAAAGGAATTTAACAAATCTGTGCACAGAAATAAACAACAAAATCAAAACCAGGTACTGTCTGTCACATTTCCTCCAGCTTGTTTTGAGGAACGTGTTTCTACCCAAGGTCTCTGTTTATTACCCAGTTTCTGCCCCACAAACACTCCCCACTTGTGGTAATTCAAACTGCTCCTACAGTCCCTCAGAAACCTTAAGTATGCTCCAGAATGGGGCTTCAAGGTGTGGGGCCGTGTCAGCTGCGGTGTTGGGAAAAAAAAAAGTCAGAAGCCAAGAGGTACTAATAACTGGATGTGTTTAAAACAATATTGAATAATAAAGCAACAACAAAAAGGACTCAAAAAATTAAGACTCTACCCTATGCTCTTCCACTACATAATGCATCCCTGGTTTTGTTGAGAATGTACCATAGATGAAGTGGATGTTGACTGAGATTGACATTTTGCAGACACTTGACCTGAGATAGTGCTCATCATGAACTAAATCCTGAGCCAGTTCAGCATTCGTTTCATCTGCACTCTGGTCCCTTTCCTTTCATCTTTTCTCACTTATCTTTGTCCTGTGCGCAGAGTAGTACTTTTTCTTTTCAGAGTTGGGGTGATGATAGCACGTGGTGAGAGATCACCTTAAGGCTTTTTTTCAAACAGTGTAAATTGATTCTCAACTAGTCTACGTTTAGTGTAGCTCTGTTATTTGTGCTTTTCTATAGGAAAATGAGATGATTAAAGAACAAGTCCATCATGTTTCAATTTAAATAGCTTTTTAATCCGATGTCATGTTTAAGGGGGAGAGAGCAAACTAGCACCAACAAGCAAATGGTGTTTCCTGTAATAGGTATGTAATAAAGTGTGAAATCATCCTGCTTTACTCATATCAAAACAGCATGCTGAAAGCAGAAATATAGCTTTACTGTTAACTACTGATTGGTGTACACTGAACTTCTTTGGTTCTAAACTTATGTCAGAAATGGCTGCTGCTTTTTTCTTTTCTTTTCAACAGTTAAGCTTACTGAGTCCTATGTCTGATCACTTGTTTGATAACTCTTATGCTTTAGGAAGATGTTGATCTTTAAACAAAACTTTCATCTCAACTCCACTTAGCAGCAGCAGCTAGTGCTACACAATAAGTAGTTGCCTGTAAAGAGAAACTTCTTCAGAACTGACCTGCCTGAGTCTTCTTAATCTTGAACATGTAGGTAACACCAAGAAGTAGGTAATATGCCAGTTACGCTAACTGCATCTACTGGATGAAAAACATCTCCATCACTTGTAATTTCCACATAAGGAGGAAAGGACAAGAAATTTGAAATATGAATAGAATAAACTTAAATTTTTTTCTAAGTGCTTCATGCTTCTAAGTACAGCTTCATGCATTACCTAGTACACTTTAGTGTGGTATTGTCACTAAATGTAAACAGGAATTTTTTAGTGAAATTGAAATGTTTTGTGGTAAAGTAAGTTTCTACTAAACTTGAGTTAATGGTTGGTTTCTTAGCTTCAGGATAGTTTCCCTAGCTGAAAGGGGAGAGGGAGACTTGTCCGAGAATAGTCAGTACTCTTGTAGTCACGACACCTACTGCAGATGTGGGGGAACTAACCCTTAAGTCTAGGATTTGTGCACAGCCATCCCAGCCTTAGGTGAATGCCATATTTGCTTTGTCAGTGGCTGTTGAAGAATGTAATGTTTGTATGGGATCAGACCAAGTGACCATCTAGTGCTGGATCCTGCCTTCAACAAGGGCAGATGCCTCAGGAAAACCTAAGACAGGCTAATACTGGTGATACAATGCACTCAGGTGCCAGCTATTTTCAGCTCAGATGATCTCCTAAGGTGAACATTGTTTCTGTGCTTTTTAGTGTCATTCAAAGGAGTTGTCTTGCAAGAACTTGTCCGGTCTCTGTGAATATGTGAGCTACTACCACTTACAGTGTTCTTTGGTGAGGAGCTCCATAGGTCTGCTAGCCAGGGCATGGAGAAACACCTGTGCGTGCATGGAAACATCTCTGTTTCATTTGTTCTTTTATTTGCTCTTTTTGTCTTTTGTTTAGAAAGATCTTTGAAAAGATCTTAGTTTCCCTGACGTAAAGGGGGCAACTTTGAAAGGCCATTTTTCTGCCCACAGAACTGTTTTCCTGCCATGCATTAATTAACACTGTATCACAGACTGAGGAGAAAAAAAAAAAGGGAAGCAGATGAAATCCACTTCATACAGTTGGACCGAGGTTAATCACCATGAATGCTACCTCTGCTTCTGAGGTTAAAAAGACCAGTAAAACTGTACAGTTAAGGATGCTGTTTAGAACAAATGCTTGAGCAATGTAACTGCCCGATTCCATAAGATGAATGTGTATATATGGATTTATGCATTGTAACATGTTCTTATATAACAGCAGAACATCCATTATTTGAAATGTACACCGAATGTTTGTTTTCAAAGCATAGGGTTGAAGGCATGCACATTGACCAGCTCATGCTTTCTAACACTTGAAATACTGCTGCGTCAATAACTAAAGCTATTGCCAAAGCCTGTTCCCAAATGAAGGAACAAAACAAACTTTCTGGATCCTTATTTTATAGCCTGAAGGAAAGCTATTCAGTAACCAAGGAACTGTAATGCAGAAATAAAAACAGTAACAGTGTGGAGGCTTACAGGCACCAACACTAACAAATGATCGTAATACTAGCACATTTCTCTACGCTATGTATAACTTAACAAGGAAAATGGAGTGGGGATTCTGTAGCTGCTCAAGTCAGATTAAAGTGGACTCAAGAGGACCAAACTACATATATGCCTGAATTATATTTTGAGCATACAGTTTGAAATATATTTTCACAAGACTGTGCTGCCTCTTTCAAAATGTTTGTAGTTCGGCTGTAGTTGTCATCTCTCTTCTAAAGATTGTCCAGGCTCAAACTGCTATCTGATCCGTCTGATCTTGCTGCTGATGGGGCTGGGATTCCTCTAAGGAAAAATCTCAATACTTGCAGACTGCTCCAGACAGAAGAATAGTGGGCCTTAAATATTCTGAAAGTATAGCTAGAGGTAGCAGATCTCTCTTTCTGAACAGAAGCACGCATATAGCATTGACATTTGGTGTGTGAAGTCCCAAAAGATGAGTAGCTATGACATCAAAGATGTGCCAATATTCTTAGAGGTTTTCATGTTGGACATTTGGGCAATATTGCATATTGAGTACAGACAGTGATACTTAACCAAAGAGCAGGAAACATGTTAGGAAAACAAGATTATTTAATACTGATCTGCTACACAGACTTGTTTTCCAGTGGTTTTAGGTGGGGAACATAGCCTGTTCCTTTATTGACTTAATGCCTGTTCAGCTATATTTTGTGTTAGTAAAGATTCATAACCCAGCCTGATTTCTTTCAGCGCATTTGTTATCTCGAAATATTTGCTAAACACTTTGGAACATCAACCTCAGACTAGGCTATTCACACAGTATAATTGGTCTCCTGAGCCACACCGGTAAGATGCACTATACAAAACGTAAATAGTTTGCTACTAGGTTGTTAAAGAAAGCCATTTTTCACGTGCTGAAGAAAATCTGGCAACCAGCTCTATTTGATTACTTGAATATGAATGATTATGCAGTTTCAGCTGTAAATAACTTTGGTCCTTTGGTGCTTTGCAATGTATTTCTAAACATTGGCTTCACTTAAACCAAAATCTGACACTTGGAAGCACAGTGTGTTTATGACTTTCAAGCAATGTTCATCTAGCCTCAGTTCCACTTACATTTCAGTGATTAGAGGCTTTTACTAAGATTCCTGTGAGATGGTTAAAATAAGGAAAAATGTATAAAGTTCCACATTCGGTGTGTGAAATAGTTGTGTTTATATGAGCGAATTACAGTAATATGATGTGGTATCTTCTTCAACTGGTGTGCATAAGGAAAAAAAAGTTATGTACGTTTATCCCTTCAGTAGCTTTCTGGTGTGGAAGGAGGGTCTTCCCTGATTTCCACACTGCAGCAAAGCTTAGTAAGCAGTGGGGTAAATTACAGGTCAATGCAGTAGTTTGTGCTACAGAAGGCAACCATAACTGTTGGTGTGCTTTTGGCTATACTGAGGAAGAAGATTTTAATTTGAGTGGAGGGGAAATGTTAATTTAGCTTAAACTGCTAGATATCCTTTTATAGTACAGAAGAACTGTCTTGTTTTACATGAGCTTCTAATCTGACCCCCTTTTTTTCCTTGAGTTTCCTTCACTGTGGAGACAACTGATTTCCTCTGTGATACCTGTTCAAACAAGTCACTTTGTTTACCTGAGACTGTGTTCTTCCCAGGCACATATTATGGGACCAGCAAAATGCACCGTTAAGAGTTTGCTTTTTTGTATAAGAGTTGCAACCACTTGCAGCATTTTTTTCTCTCCAACTTTATTGTTCTAACTAATAGAATATTCATGTGAAAGATTGAGGAGGCACTTCAGAGTAATGAAGTCCCTCGTGGACATGGAAGGATCAGGTATTTGCCTAGCATAAACTGTGCATAGATTTTAGTTCCAAAGAGAAATAATTCCACTTCTCTAAGTAGCTTGAAATGATAGTTTTGCAGGCATGATGAGAGTTATTATATTCTGCCTGATCATCCATTAAATAGTGCTAGTGAAGTTACACTACTTTGACTGTGAGTTGGCTAGACCTAGGCTTTCTGAAACAACATCATGGACAGCTATGGCAAAAACATTTGAAAAGCTAAAGTTACACTGACATCATCAGATAGATGATGCTATTGGGAAATGTTTAGTCAMCCATGTAGACTTCTTGCAAAAGAGGAGATTATTTTGACATTAGAATTAATCACTTTTGTAATTAAAAGGGGTTGCTTGTTTCCAAAATGCAAGCTAATCAAAATATTTTGAAGGTGGTGATGGTCTTTCATTTTGCTCCATTTTTGACAGATAATTTGTACCTTGCTTGGAAATTCCGTGGATTCAGCCACAGTGACTGAACAGGCTGGCTGATGAAATATCACAATATATAATTTAATTACGGCAAAGGAAAATGGAATTCTTTAACCAGTCTTTACAACTATACTAAAAACAATATTAGATGGGAAGTAGGAAAAAAGAATCATTTGTAACAGAGCTCTTAATGAAAATTCATTTTCATTCAGTGTGATCTACTGAAGATACTGTTATTTAACACAGCATATACAGCATTTGTACTACAGAAGTGCTACTGGTTAAGACAAGTGAGTAATATTAGCTGTGGGTTAATAATGTAGAAATAGCTCCCTGATGGTCCTCATATTTCTTGAGGATTAAAAAAGGAAAAAAAAAAAGTGTTGCTCTTGCTGCCCTTGGCTTTCTGGCCCTTCCTCCCTTTGGAGCATAAGGAAGTTGGTGTGGATGGCCAAGGGAAGGATGCTCAGTGAGGCTGGGTGATGGACCAGGATTTTTGTTGATACTGTTTTCCTATAACCAGATATATCCAGGCATCATTTCTGTGTCCCCTGCATGGGCAAAGAAGTGCTGTCAGTCAGCAATGGCAAGGAGTTACTAAACTTTGGTGCTTCAGTTTTGGATTCTGTTAAGTTGGTAGTAAGAAAATATGGTTCCTGCAGATTCAAAGTTGTCTGTCTCTTCTGTTCTTTGAACTACTACTCAGGGCTTCCCAGCACTTATTATGGTAGAGTAGGTCTTTGTTCATAGCTTAGATTATAGGACCCAGAACTTCATATTTTCCTTTTACAGTCTGGCCCTTAGCCTTTAAGTGATATTGTCTGTATTATTATCGTGAACACAGTATGTGAACAAGGTGTACTTAATCAGCTTTCTTCTTGGGGACAAGTAAAGATGCTAGAAGGTGATGATGAATCTAAGAGAACTACTTCAGTTCCCTGCTAATTGCTTTGGAAAAGGATAGTTATTGTAGTATGAGCCAGGAAATGAGAGTTTAAAAAAAAATACACAAGAATGTACAAAAATCAAAAAACAAAACCCTTAAACAAACCTGGCAACTAGAAGAGCAGACTACTGCCAGGTCAAATCCAGATGGTGGGTGGAGATGGCTAAGCAGAGGGACTGTAAAGACCATGCAGAGAACAAAATCTACTTTTGCTAACACAAATGTTCTGGCCATGCTGTTTCTGAAACTGTTTTGATGGGAAACGTACTGCATAGTGTGATTCTTTTATCTTGGTAGCCAGCAAATTGTGAGTGGGTTTTGCCAAGGATACCACACAACTAAAAAATATTCAGTCCGTCTCTTTTTTTTTCCCCCTTGCAAATCTTGCCTGGCAGGATCTGTGGAATTGCCATGTTTTTCTGCATCTCTTGGATATGCAATTGCCCTTCCCTGATGGGAAGTCCCAGTGCTGCAGCATGCGACTTGCATGTTGTTTGTCTGTATCTCCTTCAGGACCTGCCTCGTTTGTGGAAGTCCTGATGCCATGTATATCATCACTGTAGAAAAGCATCAAATCCACTGTGCCTGAACACCACAGTAACTGGGTTTGTCTTGGGGCTGGCTGCTCATGTGATAACGAGTGTTCCTGCAATGCAATTGTCCCGATAATTGTTCCTTTGAGCTATGCAGCTGGAGGAGCATTGTTAAGTCTCCTGTATTCTTCTCTAAACCTGCCTGCTAAGCTTGCCCTGCCACTGAGCTCTCTATACACTGCACCATGCAGGAGAGGGGCATATGGCATCTTCAGTGCTGGCTTCTGATGCCGTCTCACAGCTCACTAGGGTAATTTTCTTCATTACGTAACTCCTGGAGGTGAAAGGCCTTTTTCTCGCCTTTGTGACTAAATGATGATTGCTGACACTGGGCTCTCATACTATTGAGTGGTAACAACATTTCTAAAATTATCTTGGCTAATTCAGAAATGGGGGAGAGAAAGGTGGTTTTTCTAGGTCAACAGTAAATACAGTTTGAGATAAATGGGTGTTCAATAGCAAAAAGCTAGAGCTTCACAGCTTATTCTGACAGTTGATGGATCACATACTTTTGAGTATAATTCAATGTTCTTTTTGGATACATCCTCTTTCAGAACTAAGTGCCCTTGTTTTATAGTGTCATCCTGCGCTCAGTGTCATTCACTCTGTGTGATATGTTACTTTTGCGCTGCCGTGACAGACTTGCTGGAAAAAACTACTTATCCAGGAGTAAGGCACTAATTCCATTAGTGTCAAAGATGTTATTTACTGCGCAGTCAATTTTTGATAGCTGTACTCCAAATAAAAGTATTCTAAGCTAGGTATTTTTATTAAGTGCTTTAATACATACTTTCCCCAAGTCTTAGAAACATAAAATCTGTTCTTCATTATTGAATTTATTGTTGAATTATGGTAGTAAAGGGGCTGAATTAGCTTTAATGACATAGAACAAATGAAACTTGAGGGTCATAAGTAACTGCTGTCCTGCAGTGGGAGTTCCAAGGAAGCGGCTGGCTTTCATTCAGCAGAGAGAGTAATTTGGTCTTAATCATAACGAATACAAAGTAACATGTGAATGAAGCATTTTCAGTAGAGCTGGTTAGGAATTTTTTTCCTCAAAGCTGTTGTAATAGGGGGGAAAAAAAAAAAAAGCTATATTTTAGTGAAAAACTTTCAGAGTAAGGATTCATTCCTCAAAATTTTTTTAGTGGTAATAATATTCTTAGTAGTAGTAAAACAGTTTTGGTTTTCAAATGCTGGAGATTTTATTTTTGCTGATAATCACCATAAGATACTTCTGGCGTTCAGCCAATGAAGATGACTTGGAGAATCTGAAAAACAGGAGGGATTTTGAGGGGGGGGGCGGCGAGTGTGGAGAGCCACTTCCCTCCCCACTCCGCCTTCTCTTCCCTTTCAAAATCTTGAGCAAGGATGGGAAAACTTCCCCTTTGACAAACACCAGATTTTGGTCCAATAGTTTAGCTTGGAATATGCTGCTTGTTTGGTTTATCGGAAATTGATGTATGCCTTCCTGCTTTGAAGCAATTAAATGCTTTTGATATCCAAGTAGAACAACTGCCCTAGCATGGACTTCTCAACTCTGACTTTGAGTCTAAGATAGTCCAGCCAGACAAAAGGATTTAAATCAGCTACTATAACAGCTCTTTGGGAAACTGTACAACCAACATTGGTTAAACTGGGGCTCAGAAACACAGTTGTTTTGTGTGCAATAGCAAATGAATGTTAATATATTAAAATAGTATAGATATCATCATAACTGGAGAACACTAATGATACAAGAAAAATTTTGTGGAGAGGGGCAATATCCTTTATCATACAAAACTGATATGTTTTACAAAAAAAAAAAAAAAAAAARAMWAGCAAGACCAGCATTCAAGCACAGAGCCTTTCAGATCTCTTCCAAGGCTCCCCAGATTATCTGTTTGTTTCAGATATTAGTCAGTTGCACAGCTATTAGCAACTCTGATCTGATTGCCATGTGCATACTATACTAGTATGTTTTAAATGTATGCTTTCTAAATATATATGAAAATGTACATTAATGCTACAAAGAATATCTTTATTGAAGCTATCAAGAGTATTAAACAATGTGGAATGTATGAATCATGAAGTGTTTTAATTAGTTTATGAAATCACAGATGATACTGAAAAGAGAATATTAAAGGCAGAACATAACTCCAAAGTAATCTGGGCATGTTAATCTGAACTCAAGAATAACCACTGAAGGCTTTAAATTAAATTTTGAAATGAAAAATTGATAAAGTTGTGGAAGTAAGTGGAAAATGTGAGAATAGTCACAGGTTTCCCAGAGGTGTTGTATAAGACAACTGTTGCTTTTCTTTAAGATCTGGAAAATATGATGGACCTAGCATCTCCAGACTTGATTAAAACATGGTGCCATATGGCAGATCAGTAGCTGAGCTGATGATAGTGGAGTTTTCTACTAAAACTATGATCCTACTAATTTGTGTGTATTTCTGGATGGTACAGAAGTCTGAGTGCTGTCAGTGCCTTCCTGTGGATTTGATGTTCAGACTGTCAGCTCAGCACCTATGTGAACCAATGTTTATTCAGCTTTCCAAAAGAGAAGTGGAAGAAATGTTGTTTTATTAAGGTTGCTGTCTTATTCAAGACAAACCCTACTGTTTAGGAGTGTCTCTTTTTTTCTGCAGAATGCCTTGCTACATCAAGACCCTGCAAATTAAACTGTACACTAATGACCTTTCAGCTTCCTGGACCCAAGCTGAGTTAATTTGGCTTAGAGAGGTGTGGGAGGCAAATTGCAGAGTCCTGCTGCTGATTAATTCTTTTTTTTTTTTTAATTTTGAAATGTAAAAAATAGAAATCGTTTCTGGCAGACTCCTAAGCAAACAAAACCATTTCTGAGTGGCTTTTTATTTTACACATATCTGAGCAATATGTTTGTTCATTCTGTAAGAAAATGTTTAAAAACTGCTAGGTTTTTAGCCACATGAAAATTTTTATGCAACTTTTTTTATCTTGCTTTATTTTGATGTATTTCACATTTTTTACTTATTTGTCAGATGAATCTGAGTTGTCCTAAAATATCTTGTAGTGCTTGTGCGTACATTGCATTAATCTCTCTCTATATTGACTCATAGCAGTAGTCAGTCTACAGCTTTCTATGATCTGTTGAGAATCTTAGAAGTACCCTGCTTCTGAAAATAATAACTTACTGTGTTTTTTCTTTTGGCTTTTTAATCTCTGTGCATCAAATGCACCATGTTCTCTGTGCTGTTGCCTTTTAAAATGTAAAATGTGTGCATGAGAAATCTCAAACCTATCTGTTTTCAGAATAGTTATTGTTTGTGCCAGAGGAATGCTTTTTGATTCGAAAAGCAGCTCTTATCCTGGAGTAACAGTACTCAGAAAAACATTCTGGTCCTTTTTATATATAGATGAACAAAACTACAGTAGTTAGCTCTGCCAGGTTTTACATATATCTATATCTATCGTATTCATAAGCATGTGTGCGTGTGTTGAGGAGGCAATGGCAGCAGTATCTGTGTGCAGGGGCTGGGGGCAGGAGCAGTTTAAAGAACAGGGTGGAGGCCAGAGAGGTGTGAGGGTGACAGAGAAGAGCAAGCACCAACAAGTGTGGTGGGAATCACTGCTGTAAGCTGTATTGTGGCCCCTGTAAATCAAGTTGTGTCAAGGTCCTGAGCTGTCATTAAGCCTGTCCTGAATTCAGGACTGCAGTGAATCATGTAAATAACAGAGATAATTCAGGCACGTTATCTCCCGACCACAGTACTAATACAACATTTAATAATGTTAAGTGGGCCCATATAATTTTTACCCAGATGTTTGTTGGTTAGAATCTGAAATTAGCTGTGATGTTTATGGGGAAGAAGGAAATGTTGTTATAGTTTGTAAGACTTGGGAGGAGCAGTGGGGCATTTTCTGAGCCTGAATGGAGAAAAGAGTTTTTACCCAACAAGGCAAGAGAGAAGAATCTTTCTAGCTAAGCATCTGTCATGGTTTAAAGGTAGTCAGTAGGCTTGGAAACTCTGGTGGAAATTTAGCGTTCTCATATGGCTCGTTGGACCGAAAGGACATGGTTGAAAAGTAAACGCTTGGAGAGAAAATTGTAACGTGTGTCTAAATTGTGTCACGTGTCAGGACATAGTTTTTGTTTCGGAAGCTGTTTGTTCACATCATAAGCAGTGCTCTGATAGATTTGCAGCACTGGTGAATTGTATTTGTACTGTCATAAAAGTACTAGTAAATTACTAAGGCAAAGCATAACTGAAAGGTTAGAGCAGGGCAGATAAGAGATGGGTCTGCAAATCTGCCAGTGGTTTTTTGCTTGATCTCAAGTATGTCAGGCCTATCTCTGACATGGAGATTTTCATTCTTTTCTGCCTTTTAAGAGCTGAAGAAGGACACTAAATACATGTTAATCTTACTTATGTATTTTTATCAAGTCACACTAAATTGTGTCCTTTTCACCTTGGAAAGAAGAAAAACAAGGAATATTTATTTTGGTTTCTGACAGTTTCCAAAGAATATCAGTATACAACAATCTGCCACATTGTTGTGAACTCAGACTTCAGAAATACTGAAGACCCCTGTGTGAAGGTATGAATACTCCCCTATCTCTACTAGCAAGATTTCACCTGACACATCCTGGCATTGTATTTGTCTTTTTCATCCTGTAGCTTGTACTAATCATGTGGCTAACCAATACCTGTAAGTCCTTCCTTCTCCAGTTATTTCTAGTGGAAGAGGTCACTGTTATTAGTAGGAATTCCTTTTATATTAGTCTGTCGATACAAAACCTTGTACTTCATATAGTTGAATTCAGTACACAGTATTAATCCTCTCCTTAAGGACATTTAATTCCTCCCATATACTGTTCTGATCTTCCTCTGTATTATCAGTGATTTTCCACTTTGCATGTAATTAGTACATTCCTATTATCCTTGGCGGAGTTGTTAGTGAAAATGGTAGATAGCATCAATTTCAAAACAAGTCCTTGAATTACTTGGTTGAGAATTTCCTTCAGTGCAATAGTTCTCCTTTCAATACCTCTTATCTAACTCCTTTAAATATTATTTGGTTTTAGTGCGTTTATTATTTATCTATCCTAGAATCCCTTTCGTGAGCCTCGTGTTTTTCAGTTTTACTAGTAATTTCCCATGCTGTGGTGCAGCAAGTGCTTCACTGAAGATAAATTATGGACCATGTTTCATTTGCCTAGAAAGTATATTCTCTTATTTGAGAGGTTTCTGAGGAATTTTCACCTGACATTAGCCCCTCACACCGTAGATTCCTTTTTACTTCAYCAAAGTTTGAATTTTAAGCCTTACAGAGAAGTGAAACCTGTGTTTTTTGCTTGGGTGCACAGAAAGCTCAAAGGCTTTTCAGAATACTTTCATGAAAATAGTTGTATTTCTAAACCTTAATGAGGCTTAATAATTTGTTCTTCATCTTGGGATCATTCCCTCCGGTGAAATTCAAAGCTTTCTGAAGAATGCCGCTGCTGCTGTTGTAGCGATAGTTTTAAAATGTCTCAAATACACATGATGTATATTTGGAAAAAACATCTGAAATTTAAACAACTTTGAAGTGCAGCTACATTTAGATTTTCATTACTTCTTTCTCTTTTTGGAAGAAGGATGTACATGATGATCAGGGTTAACAAACAATGACATCATGTTTAAAAGAAGTAATACTTTCTCTCCTCCAGAAAATGAGTAACTCATTCAGCTCAATATTATTCTGTTTGAGAGTCTTTACCTGATCCTCCTCTTCTTCTGTTTGTAGGTCACAGGCCACAGTCTCTGATTAGGCTGATTTCTGTGGTGTTGCACTATAGGTCGCTTGTTGACATTTGCTTCCCTGTGATGGAATTAATGTGAATTGAGAGAATTTCTCAGTAGGCACTATCAGTACAGATTTTGCTTAGGGCACCAGTGCTGCTACTCATAATATAATGGATCTAGTTAGCTTTATGGACCTGTGGTACTCTTTAGTTAACTCAGTACCATAATACTATTTTATTTTTGTTTTATATGTATCTGTGGATTTTCAACTTTAAGATCCTAAGGGGGAATGACAGCATTTTGGTGGCAGATTTCCAAGCACAATAGGCTAAAGAGTACGCATATTTTGTATGTTTAGCCACAGGTTTTCATATGCTTGGAGCTATATGTGACTATGGACTGTATGTCTGCACTGAATTTTGAATGTGTCTAAGTTAAGAGCAGTGGAGGTTGTCTACCATGACTTCAGGAAGGCTTTTGACACTGTCTCCCAGAACATCCTCATAGACAAGCTCAGGAAGGGTGGGACAAATGAGCAGACAGTGAGGTGGATTGAGAATTGACTGAATGGCAGAGCTCAGATGGTTGTGGTCAGTGGTGTAAAGTCTAGTTGGAGGCCTGTAGCTAGCGGTGTACCCTGGTGTCAATACTGGGTCCAACACTGTTCAACTTATTTATCAGCGACCTGGGTGAAGGGACAGAGTGCACCCTCAGCAAGTCTGCTGATGATACAAAACTGGGAGGAGTGGCCGATACACCGGAGGGCTGCGCTGCCATTCAGAGAGACCTGGACAGGCTGGAGAGGTGGGCAGAGAGGAACCTCCTGAAGTTCAACAAAGGTAAATGCAGGGTCCTGCACCTAGGGAGGAATAACCCCATGCACCAGTACAGGCTGGGGGTTGACCTGCTGGAAAGCAGCTCTGCTGAGAAGGACCTGGGAGTGCTGGTGGACACCAAGTTAAGCATGAGGCAGCAATGTGCACTTGTGGCCAAAATCCTGGGTTGCATTAGAAAGGTCAAGGTCCTGGGTTGCCAGCAGATCAAGGGAGGTAATCCTCCTCTACTCAGCCCTGGTGAAGCTCTATCTGGAGTACTGTGTCCAGTGTTGGGCTCCCCAGTACAAGAGAGACATGGAACTACTGGAGAGAGTCCAGCAGAGTGCTACTAAGATGATGAAGGGGCTTGAGCATCTCTCATATGAGGAGAGGCTGAGAGATCTGGGCCTGCTCAGCTTGGAGAAGAGAAGACTGAGGGGGAATCTTATCAATGTGTTTAGGTGAAGAGAAGGTGTCAGAGGAGGCCAGACTCTTTTCAGTGGTGCCCAGCGACAGGASAAGAGGCAACAGGCACAAACTGAAACACAGGCAGTTCCATCTGAACATGAGGAAAAACTTCTTCACTGTGAGGGTGACAGAGCGCTGGAACAGGTTGCCCAGAGAGGTTGTGGAGTCTCCTTCTCTGGAGATTTTCAAAAGCCGCCTGGATGTGATCCTGTACATATGTGCTCCAGGTGACCCTGCTTGAGCAGGGGGATGGGACTAGATGATCTCCAGAGGTCCCTTCCAAACTCAGCCATTCTTTGATTCTGTGATGTTAACAGTTTTGAAAATATGTGCATGGTTGAAATTCCCCAATTTTTTCATGTGTTGTCTATGACCCTTGAATTTATTTGTAGTAATTCTACTGGCCCCTCTATTCTAAGGGGTGCTGCAGATAACAGTGACTTAAACTCCCTACATTTGTAATTTTCATAGTTAAATAGCACTGTTAGTCCTTCCCAAAAGTCAAAGGGGATTTTTCATGGGGTACATAATTTCCAGATTCTTACATGCTCTGTTTTCTTTTAAAATATCCTATTTATTAATTTCTGCTCTGTAATTAAATATTTCTGTGATATGTAATCCCACGTCAGTATCTTCCAGTAAGTTTAAAACAAAGACCAAATATGTCACCTACTTCTTGATTCAGTAAGACATTGTCAGTCCATTATTATACATGCCATACTTGTACACATTTCCATGGTATTTTTCATCTTGCTTGGACTGCTTGCTGGTTATGACTTTCAAGAAGTAGTAATAATATTTGGAAAGGAAGACCAATATTAATAACATTATAGTACAGAGATGTTCTGGAAGAAAGCACTAGATTTTAGGTTCTGTTTATATCTTCCACAAATGTAATTACACTATTGAGCTGAAGTTTAAAATGAAGTCTCCTGTTGGTAAAACAGTGGGTTTTGGATTTATCTGATGACAGCCTTAGAGTGATGGAGTCAGAATTTCAATTTGATTAGTGGAAATCTGGAGTAACATTGTCTTCCATGGAATAACGTGCCATTCCTTATCACCTTGGAATTTGCCACTATAAAATATTATAGCAAGCATTTAAAAGCATGTATAAGGTATGTTTCTCTTTAGGTGGCTGGAAAGTGGAACTAGTCTCCTAGTTTGGCTAGTTTGGAACTAGCCAAATTGTACAGCAAAAGTCTGGTCTGCTGCAGAAATAAAATCTATAATATCTGTTACTGCTCTAACTATCTGGAGCATTAAACTCCCTGGATCCATGTAGCTGAACTATGTTATAAGAACATAGGCATGCTTTTTTTTTTCTTTCCTATATCACAAATGAATCAAATATACCAACAATTGTCTTGTAGTTGTAGAACTTATACTTTATGTTTTCCTTTGCATTTATTTAATGCCAACATGGAGGAAATTTTTGTGGGTCAATTTTGTCAAAAATTTAAAGTTACAGAATTCATGTATTCATTATTCATTACCAGCTCCAAATTTCAGCAGCTGTATCTAAGAAAAACTATTTCCTTAGATGTGGAAAAGAGGAAAGAGAAGGAAAGAACTTGCAGTTTTCTCAAAAGTAGAGTGAGAGGATAAAAACTTTGTGCTGTGAATTCTGGAGAGAATGAATGACCACAAAATTTAAATTCTGGCAAGTACTTAAAGGGCTTCTTGGAAGTGCCTGAAAAAAAAGCACTATCACCCAGCAATTAGGGTCAAGATCAAATGTAAGCCTGAAAATAGTACAAATCAGACTGGAAATGGCTTTATCCATGGGTGAGTCAAGACATTTTATCAGATACTTCCCTTCTCTTCCCTCCACACGCCCAATAGATATGCTTGGCTTTTTACCTTAGATCTAAGTTATGGGTCTAGAAGATGTTGCCAAGGTGAAAACAAACTAGTGACTAGTTTTTTGTTTTGTCTTTTGGTTGCTAGCCATTACCTGCATCATACAGAAGTGGTTATTTCTCAGAATGGATATTCAGCACATCTGAAAGTCTGTCTCATTTAAGACTTATCGAACAGCCCTAAATTGCATTTTTAACTGTTCCCCACAGACTTGTCCTTCCCTTCCTAATATTTTTATCTAGCAGAGAGAAATTTCATACTAAGTGGCTCCTAACAGAAGTCCATTTTTTTTCCATTGTAATTTTAGTAGCAATGTTTTCAGGTAACGTTCTGTCTAAAAGTTTCTTTTATGCTGCTATATGCTATAGTGTGACTCATAAAAATATAATGTGTATGTAATTGTATTGAACTTCTGAAAGTACTTAAATACATTGTTTCATCAGTTCGCTTACAAATATTCCAAATCCTGAAGCATTTAAAAGATGCCAAATTTTTTGCTTTATTGAAGTTACAAGGCCATGTTCACTTTCTGTTGCTGAAAGTATACAGAGCATTACTGATTTCTGTTATCAGGAAAATGATGGGTAATCTTGTTTGCTTATTGCCTCTGAGCTGGCAGACCTGGCTTCCTATGCAATCAATGGAGAGAAGCAGAAGCCACATTTGGACCACTTGCCACTTTGGCTATTGTGTCCTTATGCAAACTGTAGTGTTGCACCATCCTCTCCTGTAATGAGACCCAATTCACTGCTTCTTTTTGTGCACTGGAGAGAAGATCCGTGACAAAGATTCATGTCTTAGAAGATGTAATCTTGGGCAGGAATTTGTGCTGTTAAAGAAGGATAAGAGAATGATGCGGTCTAGCACTACTTCAGAATTGAAATATTTTAGCCTTTGAATTTTGCATGGTCATTTTGCTCCTGTTCTAACAAGCTTAAATGGGGTGGGGGGAACTCTGCATATAATTTCTGGTCAAACTCTATTCTACTTGTGTAATGTATATCTTCCTGGGGAGCTAGGTTGTAGGTGAGACAGCACAACTCGAAGTGAACTCCAAGTGAACACTTTGTGTTATTGGCATGTGTAGAAACAGTTGTAATGAGTGTAAATTTACTGTGAACCCTTTGGCTACTGTGAACAGTACTGACCTCAATATTGACTCCCTAAGGAACATCACTAGTTAGTTGGACTTTGCACTGTTGATGACAACACTCTGAGCCCAGCAGTCAAGTAAGTTTTCCACCTGTATTTCATTGATTTACTGTAAGAATACTGTGGGAGAGTGAGTTAAAGGTCTTGCTCAAGTCAAGATAAACAACATCCACTATTTCTCCACAAAGGAACTCTTTCCACCACAGGAAGTTATCAGGTGGGTCCAGTACAATTTGCACTTGGTAGATTGATGCCAGCATCTCCACTTAGCTTTCTTATCCTCTGTGCACCTCCTTCCAGAAAGAATTGATCCATTACACTCCCAGGGACTGAGGTGAGACTGACTAGGAAGTAGTTCTCAGGATCCTCTTCTCTTTCTCGTACAGCTTGACAAGTACAAAATTCATCCTTTCCCAGTCCTCATGAACTTCCCAGCATTGCCATGACCTCTCAAAGATCATAGAGTGACCTTGCAGTGACTTTAGCTAGCTCCCTCAGCACCCTTGGGTGCATCCCATCCGGTGTCATGAACTTGTTTCTGCCTAACTGGTATTCATGCTTCCTAACTTAATCTTTCTCCTGTGGGCTATGTCTCAGTCCCAGAGCCTCTGCTGCTAAAGCAGCGAGTACCTCGTCCTTTTCTGTATCCCCTACTAGTAGCGCCATTGTCCCATTGAGCAGTGGGTCCACACTTTTTTTGGGCCTTCCTTTTCCTGCCAATGAACTTACCTTGCTGCCTTTCACATGCTTTGCTAGATTCAACTCCAGCTGAGCTTTGGCTTTCCTAACTCTATCCCAGCAAGCTTGGGCAATGTCTCTATATTCCTCCTGGGTAACCCATCCCCGATTCTGCCTCTGTGTACTTCCTTTTTGTGTTTGAACTCCATCAGGCATTCCTTGTCCATCCATGCTGCCCTTCAGCCAAGCTTGTCTGACTATCTGAAAGTCAGAATGGGCCATTTTTGTGCTTTGAGGAGATGGTCATTGGTGATCAAGCATTACACTGCAGGGAAGAGGTTACGAAGCTTGGGAGAACTGGTGATATCATATGGGTTTTAGCTGGCTGGTTGCTTTTTAAATATAATTATCTTGTGCTGAATGTTTCCCATTCTGATGTATTGACTGGAATTCTGAATTTTCAAGTACACTGTAATTAGCTGTGAATTCTTTACTACTGGATCTAGCTGTTAAGTTTGAAGATTATTTTCCATGGGATATCTCAGCTTTCACTGGTGTCGGTGGTCTCAATGGAATGAAGTTGGCTCTTTGGAGATTCAGTACTTTGGGTTTTTTTCTGCACTGTGAAATGTGAAGCTTGGCTTTGCATGTTATACCCTATTTACCCAAAGTTCTAAAGCTGTAATTACTCTTTTCTTTCTGGCCTGTTCTTTCAGAATGCAGTATTATGATTTCTCTGCTTACCAAATATGAATTTGTGTTGTATCGAAGACCTTTAGTACACAGAAATTATTATGAGAGCCTGACAAATAGGTTCACCTCTCTTTTCTTCACCTAGAAGCTTTTTTCTCCAGTACTTGTTAAACTGCCTGTTTTTTGGATTTACAAGCTCTGGTGCAGATTTCTGAGTTATAATTACCAAGGACATTCAGAGTGTAATAATAGTCACTTAAAGGAGTCAGTTCTGACTTAGGTACCAGTTCTAGAGTTATAAACTTGGGTGTTGACACCAAGTAAGAAATACAATGTTAGTTCATGGCCTGTTGCAGGTTCTAGATTCTAGATCAAGACTGTAAAGACCCCCCCGCCGGTGAACTCTCTCAGGCCTGGTTTCTAAATTCAGGCCTAGTTTGTCTCTCTCCTTAAGATGACAATTTCCTCTGGGCCTCATGATGCTCTTTTCTGATTTGGTCTGCTGGTAGTGCTCAGAGTGTTTTTAGGAAAGACATTGCTTGATCTCAGAACAATTTTTCTGGATATACGATAGATCAGACAGGTTCAGAACTGTAATAGGAGGGAAAATACTACTTCACTCCTGGCATGAGCATGCTGGCTACGGATAATATGAATGGAGAGTTAACCTGCTAAAATATTCCTGAAAGGTTTGGTGGAGCTTGCATATATAACTGTGACACAAAACCCATCCCTGTCAAAATTTAAGTTCTTACTACAAAGGACAAAAGTATCAGAGTCGTTCTGTATCAGCAGAACTTTTTAAACTTGGCATGAAGCATCATGCTTTTTCATAGCCCCATTCTTAGAAGAAAACTATTTTGGTTGAAAAATGGCCTCAGGCAGATGTCTGACATAGAAATTTCAGTCTAAGTGGATACTACACTGTCAAGCATTAAATAATTGAAAATCAGGTCTTAAAATTGGAAATATCAGGTACCTTAAATAACAGGCAGTATTCTCGACTTTGGCTGTTATTACAGGAAAAAGGTCATAAAATATTGTTCTGGGTTAGAAAAATGTGTTCCTTTTTTCTCATTATCCTTGTGGAGCTATTTCTTTATTTTGTTGCCTTCCACAATTTTCAGATAATTGTAACTGGTTTTGAATGGCTTTGAATGCTTTCAAGCTGAATGTATGAATGTAGCAAAAAGCATGAGAGCAAGAAAAGTGTTTAAGCTGTTGTTAATCTATGTTGTAGAAATTCAGCTGAAGATTATTCTTTAATCAAAAACAGCTCAAATTCATGAAGCAGTGGTTGTATTCAGATACACAATTACTGTATGTGACAGCAGCAATATAAAATATTAAATCTGGCATAGCTTGTCAAAGCTTGTTGTTATTTTTGCCTGGTCTGCAGCGAGGACTAAAGTCTATAAGTGTTGCAGGAGTTTTGAATAAATCTATTGCAAAGAAACCCAGTACCTTTCCTCCCTCAGCTGAGAGCATATCCTCACAGTGAAGAATATGCGTGACACCATCTATGTTAACTTAGCTCAGAAGTTATCCTCTATTACACCACTGTGCCATTCATATTTGTGTGGAATAGTACCATAGTCCTCAAATACTTCTTTGTTTTCATAGGATCACTTACCACAAGCAACATTCTTATTGATTTCAGTAGGACCAGTATTGGGCAGTACACACAGATTGAATTTATGATGTTATCCTTCTCAGGGAGAAGAATTTTTATAGGATAGCAGGGTCAATGAAGGCGTCTTCAAGTAAATCCTATAATGCTCTCAGTATACACTAGCATTGCATAGTGACTAAGTACTTCTATGACTTGATTCAGCAATACAGATCAGGCTACAAACCGTGTGTGTGTGTATGTATACACACTTAATTGATCTAAAAATATACCAGAAATTTGCTGTGTCTGTCTAATTGTGTCTTTGTCCAAGCCTACTTGCACTTTTGTCCTAAAAATCTTTAATTTTGCAAGCCTGCTCTCTTTTCTGGTCCTTTTTTTCTATAGGATGGAAAGGAAGCAGTGTTGTCTACTGCATTTCATCTTAAGCTTTTGGTCAGGGATCATCTTGTTCTATGTTTGTACACTACTCACCTCTGAGGAACTTAGTGTCATAAAATGTTAAAGAAACATAATACTTGTATAGAAGATGCTGTGCTTGAGCTTGACTTTCTTTTAACAACAAAAATTTTGAAAATTTTTGAAACACTGCTGTAAAACTTTCTGACAAGCCTAACCATGAAATAATTTAGATTCCATAGATTGTTCAGAGTTTAAGAAAAAGTATTCAAAGTCATTATTGTTTATGTCATTTGGTTATTCTGAGACATCTTATGAAGAGTTAAAAAAGGTTAGTATCAAGTTTTCAATTTATCATATCCGTTTTTATTGTTTTGGAAGCTATACTTCCTACTTGCAATTTCTTTTTACACTTGATCTTTGCACATCCAGCACTCACACTCAGATTTTTAAATCCTCAGATTAATTCTCTCAAATTTTAGGTAGGTGTTTTTAATGATTAGCTTGACCTACTGGGTTGATTTTAGAGTTTTTAATACATTAACATTAATTCTGAGATATTTAAATATATATACAGGTGTAATGTATAAAAGAGTAATCTTTGGTATTTGATCAGAGCATTATAAAATTTGATCCACTAGATAGACAATTTAATCTTTCTAGTGATCCAATGGATCACAATGGGTCAATATTTTAATTCTCTTAAAACAACTTTACTGTCCCTCACTAATCTGATCTCCTTGGCAAATGAGCTGCCTAGGTACTTCTCACATAGCTAATAAGAGGGTAAATTAGTGTCATTTGTGATGGTGAGCTGTATTGTGCTAATGATGAGCATCAACTCATTGGTGCCGAGTGCTGGAATTTTTTAATTTTTTTCATGCTTCATGACTGTCTAGTCTATAAACAGACTGTAAAAAAAAAAAAAAGGAAAGAATGAAATTAGCACCGTGTACTCATTTGGTGGTCCTTACCTATCTTTACAAAAAATTAGTTTCATGAAAGTCCCACTTTGAAATATATATGTCTTCTTGTTTGCTTTTTTTTTATAATATGCATGCATATGAGCAACATAATTCTTTTAAAATTACTACATAATTGCCTTTTAGGAGATTGCTTAATTTTACTGAGGAATAGATCTGAACAAGTTCACTTCTTCAGGGAGTTTTCCAGGGAAAAAAAAAATTCTTAGCTTTGATTTTGACTGGTTTGTTACAAGTCTAAAAAGAGATATTGGCTAGAAAGTTTAATTTAATTAGCACCTAATTCATTTTCTTGTGCTGTGGCATAAACTTTTCTGGTTATTTTCAGCTTAGCCACTGTAAATGAATGTCTCATGTCATATTGATACATGTATGTTGTGGTTTTTGAGACGCAGTCTGAAATAATTTGCATCTTCCTGAAAAGTTCAGTAGAAGGACTAAAGAACATGTACTTGCCATCTTCTGAATGTTATTGAACTTATTAGACAGTGAGGTGTTCTTACTCAGTATTTGCTCTGACTCCAAACTCTTTGATTTCATAAACAAGTATAAAGACTCAGCAATTAAGTCCAGTTATGGTGGCTAAAGGGGGGGAGAAAATAAAGAAATTGAAGGAATTTCTCCAGGAATTCATCTCTGTGTGTCTGAAAATTTTGTGGTGATTCCCTTAATGATTTCTCTCCTAAACTGTTTTACAATTTCTTATATTGACAGCTGACTTTATTTTTTGAGTCAATGTTCTAAAGCTTTTTGGCAAGCCTGATCAGTTGGTGCCCCTCTTCACTAAATTACCTGCTCTCCTCTGAAAGAGGAAATGCAATACAATTAATTACTGCAGTTATCAAGTGTATATCATATAGCTTCTTCCTATGATCAAGAGATATTTTGGTAATCAGTAATGACGATAGTTTCTGTTAGATTAACCTTCCATAAATTGTAGCTGAAGGTTTTCTATTTAAGTGTTTTTCTTCTGACAGTTCAAATCTAATTACATAAAATTAAGAAACTGAAGGGATATTGATATTCTGGAGATTTTTCAGGTTCCTTTACAAATATATGTTTCTGCAGACCATTCAGTCCAATACACTGCTCTTATACACTTTTTTTTTTCTATCTGACACCTCCAGAGCAGTTTTCCTTTCCAAGATGGAGAGGCCTTAAAAAAAAAAAAAAAGAAAATGTTTAGGACAGCTGTTACACATTATACATTTCTAATCACATTTTACAATACTGAGTAGTACACGTTGTTGAAATAAATGTTTAACAGCATTGTATTAACAGGTTTTTCATGAAAATTAGTCCACATGCTGGCTTTGACAGTCCTCCCACTTTGCAGACTGTACCCAGATCCATGCTGGTAAACATTTGACATAGGTCAGTTTGAGCACTGACAGGTCTGGTCGTTTGTATGTAGCCTGTAAAGGCTTGCTTATCAGTTCTTTTCTATGAACCATAGAAGATCAAATATTTCTTTAAAATTGTCTCCTAGTTACAGGAGGAGGCTGAGATTTAGTGGTAGACTTGTGATACAGGAAATTCTGATACTGTCTTGCAATGTGACCTTGAAAAAGAAACTTTGGCTTTTTGCAAGCTTTTCCTTCTGTAAAATGGGAATTGTGATTCTGACCATAGTGATAAGCAATTCCAATCTAAATGCGGCCATTTGAAAGCTAAGTATCAAGGTTTCAGTGGACAGATATTCTGATATTTGACATATCAAACCTTACTCAATAGTAGAAGAAGCTTAGAAGTTGTATGGGGACTGTACAATGGGAGGATTAAGTCTGAATTTTGGATCCAGATCTTGGGTCCTTATGAGAAGTGTTAGGAGTGGTCAGCCCAAAGTACAAAGTCGCTGTGGAGGAAGGTCAGTGAGAGTTATCATATCAGTAGTCTGGAAACTGAAGTGGATACAGTCTGAAAGCCTTGGATGGGGGTAAGGTCATATCTTCTTTGAATGCCCTCTTTGCATTCTCTTGCATTTAACACTGTAACAAAAATTATCTTTAACAAGAATTTTATGGGAGTGAAATGAAAATTGGCTATTATATGTGACAAAATTGAGAGTTGGCATAAATGACAATTGCCTTGTGCTTATTTATTTTGAATATGGAAACTTTATGAAATTGTTTTTACAGACTCCTTACAAGCTGAGACTTTCATAAATAGACAAATGAATCTTACTTGTTACGGTTTCACTCTGCAAAACAGCTCTCTTGAAAACATTGTTGTGAAAATTTTTTGTGCCTGAGTTTGACTGGACTTCCTAGTTTTAGCTGTGAAAAGGCAGAAGATAAAGCTCTGTCAAGTTGGAAGGCCTGTGGTGTTAGCGTGATCTGTCACCTGAGGAGAATGTTGCTTAAAAACTTTTTATTTTAAAAAGATAAATTTCAAGTAACTTGAATAAAAAGTGCTTGTAAATATGAACTGCTACAGCTTTTTTCCTTCATATTTCAGAGGCAGATTCTTATGGAAACCCCCTACTACCACCCACRTGCCCCCATTGAATAAAACACAAATATGCAATGTCATTATTCCTTATCTTGATACTATTGGCAAAATTTGAATGTGAATGTGAATATATTTAAGACATTACATTTCTTTTATCAAAGCATAAAATAATTGGACAAGGTTTTCAGTTTACTATTGGTAAAATTTTGGAATCAGCCCATCATTTCCTTTGAAAATACTCGACTTGGTACCATGGTAGGTGGAGGATGCCTGCAGGGCAATTCTGCTGCCTGGTAGAGGGAAGAATGCTGCTGACTGAGTTATTTGAGACTACAAAATTTGTATCTGCAGCTAGTTATGAATGAGCATTAGTGCTGGCTCTCTGCACTTAGTGAGTTTTATTTTCTACCTGAATATAAAAATAACATGATATAATTGTAAGACTGACTTTCAGCTAAAGACTGTTAGCTTCAATCTAAGTCAACAGCTATCAGGTGCTGGTATCTTTAAATGATCTGTGGCAGTAGTGGGATGAATATGCCTCTTACTGAGCAAGAGTAGGCTAGGCAAGGATGCCAGCAGTTAAATTGGCACAGTGGAGGCTCTGTTGAAGACCAGATATATCGACTGCAAGATTGAAAGATGCTCTTTGTCTTAGATCCTAGAAGGTGCTCCCTATAATAATGCCCTTATTATGATTCTGTGTAGTTTTGACTACAGACTAATCAGAACTACAGTTCCGAACTCCTGAAACTTAGAAGTTCAAATAAGAAAGAAAACCAACAAAGCTGAAGTTTTGCCGAACGTTAATGCAAGTAGTGCATCAAAAGTGTATTAAAGTATGATAAGGGGGTTCTTTCAAAAATATTATAAGGAGGGAGAATGACCTGAAACAAACACCATTTCTAAGGTTACACTATTAATCTGGTTAGAATGTTTTTCTTTGCATAACCTTTGAGACCTCCATAGAGAAATACAATCTTATATGTGTTACATTTAAGTACTAGCTGGTAGAGAAAGCAAAATCTGCATCTCATGGGCGAAAGACCTTTCTCGGGGGGTGGCGGGGGAAGGAAAGAGAGCTTAAGTGGTTGCAGGGGAAGCTTTCAGATCTTGACTAAGAATGAAGAGTGGTATGTGGAGAATATTGTAAATTTGCTTGCGAAGATGTTTGTAAATGCATGTGAGGGGCTGGAGATTGTTAGTGAGTTTGTAAGGGGATGATGGTGATGAAGTCCATTACAGAAAATGGGAGAATACGATGGACCCTGAAATACTTGCTCCATTGGAGTTGCTGTGAGCTATGAAATATCTCCTGATGACTAGACAGCCCATGCCTTGGCTTAAATTTCTAAGAGAATCATTCTTTTGAAATTGGGAAATGAAGGTGTCTAATATAGGCTTTTAAAATGAATTTCTGTTTCTGTAATTTATTGTTAAAGGAGAACTGCTACATGAAAGTATTTGAACTTCTACAGAAACAGTCACTAATTTACTAACAAATTATAACTGCCTGTTATTGCATACTAACTGGAATCACTGTATCCCTCCTACATTTTCAGAATGATTATTTCCTTGTGGAACTTTGGACAATCATTTGTTTTCATTGTTCCTGACATGACAGGCAGGCATATAATCAAATTGCTTTCTGGAGAAAACAAAAAATGAATTYATATTTTAAAATTTTGTTTCTTTTTCTTTTGCACATATAAAATCCTTTTTTATCATTGCTGTTTCAGCAGAGTGCACTATTTCTGTGTGTAAAGGAGAACCTGCAGTGCTGACTTCTTGTCAATCATCATCTGGAAGTGAATAACAGGCTTGCTTTTCAGCTGACTCAGAGATGACACGTCAAAAGCAAAGGACATGCTCTGGTCACAGGACTCTCAAACTCAACGTAAAACAAGAAAATATTGTATATATACAACTCTTTGAAGCAAGTAATAATGATGTGATGACAAAGGATATCACTTAAGCCAGTTTCAGTTGCTACTTTTCCTCGGGTCTGCTCTGAAATCATGGAGCTTACAGCAGCCTAAAACTAGTGGAAGATGCTATTCCTATTCTTATGCTACATCTTTAATCTTTGTGCTGAGCTTTTGTGGTCAAAATTTATTTCTTTTTCTTGTTATTCAGTATTTGGAAATGAACTGCTGCCATCAGACTTTCTCAGCTGGAGGCCAAACAGTAGTGCAAACTGAATCACATCTTCAATTTTATTCTTTGAACTGCTACCTTGACCCCTGGAAAAAGGGCAGAACGGAAAAAGAGCTGCTTTCTTAAGAAAGCTGAATTCCTAAACTCCTGTTGCGTGCCATAATTTTGTCACACTGAATCATCCATCTAATGAGCTGTAATGAACACATGCATCTGCATGTGCTGGTATCGCTGCTGGGTGGAAGTCAGGAATAAACTGGTAACTTATGTAGTAGCTGTGATACTAGGAGTGCATCTACATTAATAATTTAGTGTGCTGAAGGGCTTATTTGTTGTGAATTTGCCTTGCATCTATACTTGGCGTCCTGCGTTATACACTTGAGCTTGTTACTGGTATGTTTTAAGTGGTTTCCCTCCTGCTGGGACCAAGATTGAAGTTGTGCTCCAGGGCACCATGTAGAGCTGCTCACATCCAGTGCCGACACAAGGTCCTCCAGCACTGTGCTGCTGAGGCCAGTGTCATGGATGCCTGGGGCCAGCAGCTTTGCTGTCAGCAGGGATGCAGTGTGGACACACGGACCTAGGACTGTGATGGATTGCAGTGGATCAAACCCCACTCCTTTCCTCTTTGTACTATACTGGTTAATAATGTAGCTATATCCTACAAAAATGAGTTTCACTAGTTTCCTTGAGTTTCCACACTCTTGATGCAACTGTGTCTTCAGACTGCATGTCACTGTGCAATAAAAGCACTACAGTGAGCAGTAATTAGTGACAAAATATGGGAGATGGATAAATGCAATAAATGCATACGGACTGTACCACAGGAAATTGCTTCATAGTTCCTAGCGCAATACATTTAATGCCGCTGGAGAGTGAGATCCATTTTTTCAGGTTCATTTAAATAATGGGTAGTGTGTGTTTCTGTTTTGTTTTTTCGTAGGTTGTAGAGTGCAGCTAACGGAGGCAGCGAACAGACGCAGCAGTTTGCGCAGCAGTGGTTGGGCTCTGACTAGAACTTGAGGATCTTGTTGGAAGTTGTGGGCTTTCTGAGGACCCCCGAGGACCTAGAAGGTGATCGCTGTGAACAGGAAAGGGGAAGCTAGGCAAGGACAACTGCAGGAGGCCTTGACTTCTCCTGGGAAAAGCTCGTGGGAAAAGCTCCAGCTAGGAGTGGCTGCTGCTAACGAGCTCTCTGGGTTGCCCCTGACCAGAGGGGTTGGGGCCTTTGATCCCAGTGGCCCTTGATT
>NW_020447577.1:0-67547 GCF_003343035.1 Apteryx rowi
GTGCAGTCTGGGGCAAGGCAGCAGATGGGGCTGGTGTCTGAGGAGCTCCCGGCTCCAGCAGCGGGCTCTGTGCCGGTGACACCCCACATGCACCAGCCGCCCACTGCWGCCCCCTCCGCTGCTGCCTCATGGGCCTGGAAACACTTGTTCTGGAGCATAAAGGGGCATCCATGGGAAGAGCCAGGAAAGACACCTGCAGATCCCTGCAGACTGCAGGCATGGCCATGATCGCTGTCGTGCTGCACCACATCACTGGCACACCTAGCCGGCTCCAAGTGTCTGGGGTGAATTATGTTGAAAGTGTGTGCAGTAAAATGACTTCTGTTAAGTACAAAAAGAAACCCCCAACTAGAAACAGACACCAGGTTTCTGTGTAGGCCCTCTGATGCTGTGCCTGCTGCCCTTCTTGAAAGCTGTTCCTGAGAGGGCATTTCCCCCACTGTTTTCCAAATCACAGAATCAGAGACTGGTTGAGGTTGCAAGGGACCTTTGGAGATCATCTAGTCCAACCYGCCTTCTCACTAATCTCCTTTCAGGTATGGAAAGGATGCTACTAAGTCCCTGCAAAGCCATCTCTTCTCCAGGCTTAGATGAAGTGCTCCAGCCCCCCGACCATCTTGGCTATTGTCTGTTGGACTTGCTCCAGTTTATCAACCTCTCTTTTGTGGCAGAGGTGCCACAGCTGGACCCAGTTAGATAAGATGTTGTCTAAGAGTGGAGAGCAAAGGGGAAGATTTGCTTCCCTCCATCTGCTGCCTACATTCCTGCTGATACAGCCCAGGATGCCATTAGCCTTCGTGGCTGCCGGGGTGCAGTGGTGACCCATATTTAGCCTGCTGTCAATCAAGATACCCAGGTTTGTTTCAGCCAAGCTGCTACCCCCTGGTCCATCTGCAGCTGGTACTGATCAGAGGGTCAGTCCAGCCCAGGTGCAGGACTTTACCTTTTTAGTTGCTGAATTTTGGGAGGTTCCTATTGCATTGCGCTGGCTGTTTCAGCCTCTCTGAATGGCAGCTCTGCCCTCGAGCATAACCCCAGGTTGGTGCTGTCCGCAAAACTTGCTGAGGGTGCATTCTGTCTCATTCTCCAGGACACTGATGAAGATATTAATAACTGCTAAACAGCAGAGCTTGTTATCTTCCCTCCTTTCTTTCCTCCCCCCAGTCCCGGCTCCTCATCCCTTTCTGGCAGAGTAGTGCTACAGCTACGGGCACATCTGAGCCCACCCCATTGTAAGGCAGGTTTGTGGCATCTTCAGCATGTTTTGGTACTGTCTTCATCAGTCCCAGGTAAGGCACCTGCAAAGATAGTGCGATGTATCCTGGCTCTGCTGCTCCTCATACTCCCTTGCCCTCAGGCCAGTTTGGACACAGCAGTGAATATATTTGCTACGATCCCTTCTGAGGGCTGCTTCCAGGAATCTTCTGAGTGGAGAGATTTTCCCTTGTGAAGACAAATTCCCAGAGGGGATTTCTGGCCAGTCCCTCTCTGACAYGTACCCTGGCATAGGCTGAAATCCTTGATGTAGCTGAGGACTTTTAGCTAAAAAGGCAAGAAGAGAAGAGGCTATTTCAAGGTTCCAGATAGGAGATGGGCTGAGTAACACGAACGGTTTTGTTGAGCTAACCACAAACTCTAGATGCATTGTGAAATACCTTCATCTTCTGTCATTCGCACCTGAACTATGTGCTTTATGCCAAAACCTAATAATTTATACTGTCAGATGGCCCCTTCCAACCTCAATGATTTTATGATATAAACAGTATTAAGCATTTTTTGGCAAGCTGTATATTTCAAAAATGAGTTAAAACGGCAGTGAAGGAGGATCAGAACAAATGCAATTTCTGCTTCAGATGCAATGTAAGATCCAAATTAGAATATGTACCATGTACCCTGAGTAGTCTATAATCTATATTGCATATAATACATTATGTATTACATCTAAATATTGTTTACAGTGATGTGATACATAAATCATATACATAGATATGCCTGAGTAACGTTCAGCAAAGATGAAATACATATAAATAGCCAATAAGTGTCTTGGGAGATATATGGAAATATTAAAATAAAACCAATACACCCTGAAGATTACTGAGTCAGCTCTGACACCTTTTTGACTTCTAGCACAGAAGCAACACAAAACCACAGAAACATCCAGACAAACAATTTCTGAGTTTCTGGGGAGATGGAGCTGTCCTGACTTCACAAGGGAGTCTGCTGTAGACAAGGCCTTAACTGAGGAGGTGCCATCATATTTTAAATTATACTGTACTTGCATTCCAGTTACACTGTATTCAGTCTGTGCTTGTTGTCTTAGTTTTCCTGAAATTGCACACCATTATTGCACATACCAGAAATCCATGGCACTCTGGCAATATTCAGCAAATATTTAGAGTTCTTCTTCTGTAAATAGTTATTTATAAGCTAATCAAAGTTCAATTAACTTTGCTATTCTCACTGGTATTATTAGTAAATTAAAAACATTTTTTTATTTTACACTGAAGGTTTAGAGTTGCTTGTTGGAGCCATTCTATAATGCAGATAACTTGGAGAACTTGTCTGGGGAGAAGTAGGGGACCATTTTTAATATAGATTTTAGACTTTTATGTGATTTCTAATGCAATGTGCTCAAGCAGAATACTTAATCTCTTATTGACTGAGTAATTATGATGTCCAAGCAATGTTTTGCTTACTTAAGCTAAAAAAACCCCAAGTAACAAAAGCACTTCTGTTATACTTTTCATAGCTGTGATTCATTGGTGATTCTGAACTCTGTTGAACAGAGCACCCTTGAGAATGGAGACTATATTTACACATTACACTGAAACTGCTTCTCACTGAGAGTGTTTTGTCCATTATGGTTAAAGAAACAGATATATGATAATTCTTCTTCCTATCCTCTGCTCTTGTTCTCCTGCAATGGTGAACAGCTGTGAGGGACATAATTATTAGACCAGTTGTGTACTTCTTAGGTACTTATGTACTTCTTAACTTCTTGTATTGCCCTGTGGACTGCACCTATCATCACACACTTTTGAGCAGAAAATAGTAATTGTTAATAATACCTTTGTGTGCTACCAGCATAAAGACTGATTGTTCTCTCTCTACCCTATTGTTTCTTCTCCCAGTCAACTTGGAGCTGTAGGCCCGTTTTAAACCATGAGAACCCTTTACCTTGTCTTTCCCCTTCTCTTCCTGGTGGTCCATGAGGCTGAAGGTAAGAAACGAATGACAGTCATTGAGATGGATTTTCACAAGCCTATAGGAAAGCTTCTGATTTATCGTCAAGATAAATAAAATGAAGGGTCTTTCCACAAGACCAGCATGAAATCCCAATTAAGCCAAAGCAAGTGGTTTAGTCTTTTCACAGAATCACAGAATGGTTGAGGTTGGAAGGGACCTCTGGAGATCGTCTAAGTCCATCCCCCCTGCTCAAGCAGGGTCACCTAGAGCATGTTGCACAGAATCGCATCCAGGCAGGTTTTGAATATCTCCAGAGAAGGAGACTCCACAGCCTCTGTGGGCAACCTGTTCCCGTGCTTTGTCACCCTTTTGCAGTGTACCTCCAGTATTCCCAGTGACATGTACCTCACAGTCCCCTCTCCTTTATCCTCTCTTCCTTGCCCTGAGTTCCTGGATCTTTTCCCCACGGGCACCCTGGTCTCTGGCAGGATGATGGTTGGCCATGTGGCTCTGTCACCTCCTCAGACAATGGCCCTCAGGCACAATCTGCATTGACTGAGAGCCTACCATCAAGGATGGACACCTGATCTGAATGAAAGGGCTGTTACTAAATTGCTTGCAATGTTTCTCCATTGTGAAGGCAAGAAAAGAAGGGATTTCCTGCTTATCACAATATACTTTATACTGAGTCTGGAATTTTTGTCAAGGCAAAGTTTAGACTTGAAAATCATCAAAAAGAAATTTCTGCTTTTGAATTCCAGAGGAACCTCAGCAGTTGGTGGCCAACTACCCACAAACTCCTGCTGTGTTGTAAAATAACGACATTTCCTGTCTTTCACTTCCACAACGTGCACTTAATTCACAGACATAACTATAAAAGGTTATATTGGCAAGCGGCATCAGTCAAGGGAATAATAAGCACTTTGGACAGACTTTGGACAGCAGTTCGGACAGAACTGTGGAAGGGCAGACAGAACCTGAGACAAGAACATATATTTTAGTACCAAATACAATGTAATTTGTGAAGTATGTATGCCACATATTCTATAATATGTACTACATGTAGCACATCTGGTGGGATTCAGTTCTGTGGACTTTATTTAGGTGCCTACATGTAGATGACTATAGGCGTACTGGTGTCTAGACTCCTGCTGCAGTCAGTAGAGTCAGGAGAAATGACCGACCTGCGAGGACTGCTTTGGTCGCTCAGACACTGGCAGTACTGTCACTTCTAGTGCTATGTGATATTCTGCCTGGCCTTCATGTGTTGTTGAAGTGTGACGACTTCTTGCAAGTTGTGTCTATTACATGTTGTAGTTCTAAATGTTATAAATCAGATCCTTTAAGGACCTGTGTAGCTGATTAATAGCACTGAGTACTGTTTTGTGCAGGAGATCATATAAGAAACAGCAGGCTAGATGTTATATTTTCATACCATATTTGGAATAAAAATGAATGTACTGTAATTATCCTGCTTATCCTCTGGCTAAGGAATAGTCAACAGCTGTGTTATTTTTAAGCTACATTCCTTTGCATGCTGGCATTTCTCAACAAAGCTTGACTTCCCTCTTCCCTTCCCTTTCCTGATGCCTTTTCTCCCTCTTGATATGGAGCTCCAGACTTGCTTTCAGCCTTGTGGGTCCTATGCATTCTCATTGCTTTTCTCTTAATGATGTCAGACAGAGAGCCAGGAATCACCAGTTAAAGCAAGTGAGGAAAGAGAAGGAATTTTATAAGCTTTTGGGAAAGATCTAAATATGTTCCAGGTTTTGCTGCAGATGCTTAGCATGTGCATTTTGAGATGCAAAGACAAAATACACTCCCTGAAGAACATTTCGTACAGAAATGTGTGGATTCTGATGGGGAACTTAAGGGAGAGTGCCCTGTGAAGGACGGAGCAGGAGAGGACCTAATGATGAGAGGCACCAGAATATGTGGAACCAGTACAAACTAGTCTCCATCTGTTCTCTTTTATGCATCCTCTCAGAGTGGTGGGGGGGGGGAAAGGCAAGCAAAATTTATATGCATTGCTATGAAATTACAGGGCAAACTACTTCTTGAGCAAAGAACTGACAGAAACTGTAGCACTAGTGGAAAAAAAAAAGGAAAAAAAAGAAAAAAAAAAAGGCCTACATCTTTCCAGGAATATTCACAGACATCCTCCAGGAGCCCAGAACATGATGTTTCACATACTGATGTGAGGATTAACAGTTGGTAGGAATTTGGGTTTTTAGTTATTTCTATTTCTCTTTCCCCAAGGAAGAGTTCTCTGCATGGAAAATGAGGATTTTGGCATCTGAACACATTTCAGCAAAGCTGATTTCTTCTAGTCAGTCCTTCTCTTTGTACTGGAGCATAAGGTCTTCTGTCCATGTCTGCCCAGCCTGGGCAGTTGCATGCCTCAGAAAAGCTCAAATTCTATAGTGTGCAAAGTCTGCGCACTGTAATTTTTTACCCTGTGGAGTCTGTGTGTAAAAACCCAAGCACAGTCATGACCCTCAGCCCCTGCAACAAACATCCAGGTTTCAGCAATATGAATGCTAAGCAACATCAATTTATTCAAAAGGAGGACCTAATACATTTGGATTTGCCGATCTTCATAAAGCTTTTTGTATGAGAAATGAAAGATGCTTGAGACTTTGTTGTATCAGGATCCCATGGTTTTAGCAGTAAGGAGATTCAAAGAAAATTGCTATATTTAGAAGAAATTTTCAGAGCTTAGACAGTCCACGAAGATTTTATGCATCCCATGGCCTGCACAAAGAAAAAAAAAATCAGACTCTCATTATATTTGCATTCCTTCCCTGCTTTCTCTCATTCCATTCATATTTTCCTCTTGGGTTTACATGCATTTCAAAACATGTAGTGTCATGTGTAGTAGACTGGTAACTGATCAGAGTCAAGCTGGGACGGGTCTTTGTACAGCACTTATCTGTGAGTAGAAGCAGTGTTTTCATACTACTCCGGGCAGAGCAGGAAATTAAACTGGTATCCCTTGATATTGGGGTAAATGCATGAGTTAAATGAGTTAAAATTCAAGGTTGTCTTTTGTAAGATACATTTTTTACAACACTTAGTTACACTTTTTGCACGCATTCAATTGCACTTAAGTATGCGTTTGCCCTGCAGTGTAACTAAATTCCCAGTTTGTTCCCATATAGCACAGCTCTTCAGTTCTGGAAATACCAAACCCTGATATTTTGGAGGAGCTGTAAAAGGGTCAAACAGAACTAAGACAGCACACGGCTGATATTTCTGTCTGTACCTTGCCCTTCTTGCTGGGGCATGTCATGGGGTACATCTCAGGAGGAAGAGTACTGTGGAGCTCTGCTAGCAACCTGCTCCAATGCTTGCCTGTCCTCACGGTGTAAAAGTTTTTTCTTATACCCAGTCTGAACATTACATCACGGATTGAGGATGAGGACGTGAGCAGAATATATTTGCCTGCTGATACTGCAGATGAACCTTGATGAACCTCAAACTCACCATTTGCAGCATGAGCGGAACCCAAAGCAACTTCCAGCCTTAACCAAGTGGACAGGACATGATCCAAAATGGCAGGTTCCTCTCCTACAGAAAAACATGTCCCGCCGGGGCAAAGACAGTCCTGCAACAAGAATTATTTGTGATCATTTGCTATCCAGCTGCACCATGGAGGGCTGTAGCTCAGAGCATGGTTTTCCCTCACTAGTCCAAATAAAAGCAAGGAACTGCCTCCACCACCAACCTCACTTAAGGATTGTCACTCTAACGGGAGATCAGCAAGCAGGTCTACACCTTGCAGCAGTGGGATCCTTAGTTTACCTTATATCTAAATAGAGATACTTTCACAAAATTATCCCTCTCTACATCCCAAACATTATGCTCCTGCATACTCATTTTTACATGGACTCTTCTGTGCTCCAATGATTGTATTTTTCAGGAGAGAAGTCAGACTCGTAAATGTCTAGGTGGCACTGTTGAACGGTCAAGCGTAGGTTCCTCAAATCCAAGCTCTGTGGTCACGGAGGCAGAGTGCCTGGCATTGAAATAAAGGTGGGGAATGGTGCAGACCTCTTACAGCCAGCCAGCAGGGAAAGGCTGCTTAAAGTATGATTCAAGGTCTGTGTGCTTAGAGAATAAGGGTCATGTCCCCAGAGGCTTTAATCTATGCTTTCTATCTGAAAATAGGTGGCCAGACTTCGTTTTTATCTGCATATTTGCTTTTGAATGGGCTGGCCCATGGCAAAGCGCATGGCCAGCAGATGCAAGCTTGGGCGGCTAATGCTAGAGTACTTACATGATCTCTGCAGGAAAACACCAGCAGGGAAGAATGAGTTTTTTCAGCAGTTACAATTTCTCCATCTTTGAAAAGGTTTCCATAGGGAAGGGAACAGCACAAGCACTGAGCTGACTGTTTTACTAACCCCTGCTCGGCTTCTAGTACCTTTAACCAATAGTGAGCAAAATGTTCCAGGAAGCTTACTTGAGGATCATAAAAATTCCCCTCCCAGCATCCCTTTGTTCTTTTTCCACCTTACCTGGAGAAACCTGGAGGGCCAAGAAGAGCAGAGAAAAGAGCAGGTAAAGGATCCTCATGACTGAAGATTAACCGTGACACTAGAGGGAAGAGGACCAAGAAAGGTATATGGCAGACAGTCCTTGGTATCTGAACTGTACAAATACAATATTAATCAAAAATATATTACTTATTCTAAAAAACTTTTAAAAATAACCATTACAACCCACAGAGCATCATGACTGCCATGAGAGAATTCCTGAGAAAAACAAACAAATATGTATGGGGCAACATGCTTTTAAGATACATGATTATTAAATTATTTTAATGTCTGATTTCTCAGGTTTCCTCTCTCACATTTTTCAAATAGTCTTTCGCCAAAATACAGACAGGGCATTATTTTTTAGTTAGATATTTTATGTGATAAAAAATAATGCTAAAAAAATGAGGTCATTATACAATCAAGTCTATAAACTTCAGAAAAAAAATGCTCATCTTGAAATGTTAAAATTTATCAAGAAAGAACAGTTAAAATCATCTTGCTCAAAATCTTCAGTCTTCATATATAAGTAACAGTTCTCAAATGGAAACATACAATCAAATAATTTCCTGATTGATGAATGAAATCTAAAAAGCAAACATTTAATGCCTTCATTGAAAAAGTCAATGATTAATACAACTAATATCATCAAAAGGGGCTAAGGTAGCCTAGAAGGGGGCTTATGGATAAAGGAGCAGTAGTTAATGTAGTATATCTTGGCTTTAGTGAATCTTCTGATTTGTTGCAAATTATTTTCTCTTAAGCAAGGCAGCAAAATGAGGTTGTGATGAAATGTTATATTTCTGCAGTGGAATGGTAGGTGGCTCAAACATAGAGCTATGAATTTAGTATTAGAAGTTTAATAAATCAGTGTTAGAAGTTTATACAAGTTTTTATACATCTGAAAATATCAAGAAAAACAAGAAGGCAAAGTTAACTTAATTCTGAAAATGAAATAAAGCTCTTTTAACCCAGATACCAAACATCTTCTAATTTCCCTGTAAGACACCATAAATTTCTCTAGATGACAGACCTCTTTGCTCTCTAAGGTAACCTGAAGCAACTACATTTTTTTCCCAGGAGTTAGTAAACTTTAGTATCTTTATCAAAGTATTCTAGTGTTAGCACTTACTTGAATTACTTACTCAACCTATGCAATTTCTAGACAACTTAGATTCAATTTAGTAACTTAAGGATTTAGGTCAATAATGTAGAGGGTTTTCTTGAGGAAAAAAAAAACAACCAAACAAACAACATCACACATTAAAAGAAAGACTGAGAAGAAGTGAGAAGTTACCAGGTATCAGGTGACCCTACAAGCCAAAATAAAACCTGTTCTTGGTCTCTTCCCTCCAGAGGGCTTTGATAGTGGGACTGGGACCTCTCTTATAACATATTTGCTACGGGGAGTGACAATTGCTTTCTCTTCACAGCAAGTACGTTTTAGCCAATCAAAATGTGCCCCATGTTTTTGGTGACTTCTGATCCAACCAGAATCATCTTGCTTCTCCTTTTCCAGTGAAAAAGCAAGGTTTCTCTTTGGACCTGTTGCAACTTTTCTTCTGGAAAATCCCAGGTTCTTCATGCAATACCTCTTGTGACACTCCAGTTTGTGTAAGATACGTTAGGCCACCGTGGTGTGTGTCAAACATCTTGGGACATATGTTGAACTGTTTCTGGTTAGGACCAACATAATCCTACTGCAATACAAAACATCTGTGTGCTTTGCATTCCCAGCTAGTTTATTTTCTGTTCTATAAAAAGAGAATATAAGAAAACAGAATGGACATACAAAGCTAAAACAAAGCTCCATTGGCCTTGTATCCTGTCTTCAATCATGGTCAGTAAAGAGTATAAAATGTACAGCAATAGGTTGGGTGCATATTGGTCATGTTCCATTATGCCCTTTTGAGCTGACAGAAAACACAGCAGTTTAGGGAAACCCAGTGCCAGAGGCTGCCTCTGGACCTTCAGGTTGCAGAGCTCCTGACTGAACAGTTCTCCATGACTCCGGCTAATCTCGTTGTACTTCTGGCCTCCATAGGACCCTTAGCTGTTTGTTCCACAATAAATGGAAGTAGGATCTCCATCCCTGGAGATATTCAAATTCAATTAGACAAGGCCATGAGCAATCTGGTCTAACTTTGAAATTGGCTCTTTTGAGGGGATGGCTGGACCAGAAGACTTTCAGACATCCATTCCAACCTACATTGTTTTCTGATTTTATTCTACGGCAAAATCTAATCCAAATTAAACCTGTAAATCTATATAGTGATGATATGAGGAGCCTCCACACAGTCTCTAATATTTACTGATCCTCTCCTAACTACTGATCTTTCATTGCACAAAGTCCCTTGCTGACATAATCATACCCAATAACTATGCAAAGACACCAACACTAAAAACTTTTTTGCTCATATTTTAGTTTACACCTCACTTAAGTCAACAAAACATTGTTTATGCATCATTTTAATGCATGACTCCTGAATTACATCATAAGAGGATATGATATTTTTGATATTTTGAATGACAAGGGTTTTTCTACATTTCATGTGAAGGTGAGGATGGTTTTAATTGCCCAAGATCTCTCTGCAAGTGGCATCATGGCCTACAGGTCATTTAGCCTCAAAACTCAACTGAAATATTTAAATTTCTTACTGGCCTCTTAATTTAGCTAGTGATAATATATTTTTTTCCATACTTTGATAACAATTTCTTAAGTATACATCAAAAAGTGACCCACGTTTTTGGTGACTTCTGATCTGACCAGAATCAGGTACACACATATGTATGTACACACACACACACACACACACACTCACACACACACACATTTTTATATGTGTATACATGAAAATGCCTAGGAATATTTTCCCTTAAATTTATTCCCTTATGCCTCAGGTAGCTTTTTATTTTCTATATATTTTTGAGAATGATCTGTTTTTGCAGTATAAAAAGTTATAGTTCAATTTCCTGTATGTCTGTCAACTTCTAGTCATAAAGCAGAAAATGGAGGGAAAAAAATGACATAAGTTGTAGTTACTTCACAACTTGCCCAGACTTTGTGGTTAGCTTGCCTACTGACTGTTAATGTTGCTCAGTCTGATTCCTCGGGGAAACACAGATGCATCACTGATATTTATTATGCCCAAGGTCCCACGTCCAAGTTATGTCAAGGACGTGGTCTTACTTCTGGGCATTCTTGACATTTCTATTTATAAATATCATATGGTCACCGCCATCGTTACAATTGAAATACCTCTGCCTGGCCATGGAGACGAGAGAAGCAGAGGTGGGATGTCTCGTCAATGAACTGGTTGCCTGAAGCTCAAAGCAGTGAGGCAGGCTGAGTGGGCATCGCATGTCACTGTGGGGACACACAGACTTTCTGGGTAACGGGTGACTCCTTCTGAACCACACGCTCAAGGCACTTACCTTGCCCCATTGACTGCCCAAAGTGTTCCTGGTAGGAACTGCCTGTTCCTACCCGCTGTGTTTGCCTCAGGTGGAAAGAGAAGGTGGTCTGGATGCAGGTCTAAAACCTATACGTTGAGGGGAGGGAATGGCAGAATTAGGATCAGCTCTCTGTGGGGAATGGCTCATTTGGATCTGTATTTATAGGGCTCTACTGTTGCAAAAACCGGGGAAGGATTTTTCCAGTCGTACAAAGAAGGATGAGGCTGGATAGAAACATAGAGAGACCGGTACAAAGTGGGGAGGTGCAGCCTTGCATCCCCCATGCCATTAGTGTGCAGACCCCCTTATCAGTAACAGAAAGGAGAATCAGATTCCATGACGCTGTGAGACAGGAGGAAAGAACAGAGTAAAGCTGTGACAAGCATGTTGTTCAGCCTTGGGAAGAGCAAACCTCGAAGATGTACCCTGATCCTGCCACATGAGCTCCAGGCTTGGAGGTGTGAGGGGGAATCAAAGGACTCGGGGAAAGAGAGGGCATGAAGGAGGAGGAGCAAAGCAAGAAGTCCTGGGAAAGGGGCAGTATGGAAGGACTTGGGGTATTTCTGTGGGTAGCAGGGGAATAGGAAGGGCAGGCTGACAGGGAGGTGAAGGATAGGGATGGGGATGGGTTTTCTAATGGCCAAGAGACAGGTATGGATCTCAGCTTTATACAGATTTCTGATTGTGGCTTTTTGGGTGAGAAACCTTTCCATTCCTGCCTGCAACTCCTGTTCTTATGAGGAGGAGAGGGAGTCAATCGGTTTTTGTACAGCTAGAGAGACACATCAGTGTTTTACCCTTCACAGTCTGAACATTTTTCTCCAGCGCCTTTTGCACCTAGGCCTGACTTACACCTGGAACATGGTGGCACCAGCTACACATTCCTTACTCTGGGGAACCTGCGTAGGAAACCTTGTGGGATCCAGTTCAGCTAAGCTGGGCACTGCCTCACACATTTGGCTTCTTGTGTTAGGTAAGCAATCCTCCTTTCCCAAAATACCTTCTAATATCTTCCTATATTCAATGCAGAGGAAGAGAGAGCCTTCATGGAGAGTTAATAAGGTATTTCTATTATTTCATTCTTTCATTGATCTTGGGTACCTGCAGAAGAAGATCCAGTTAAGTGTCTCACTATCTCCACTGAAAGTCTCAGGGATTCACTGCTCATGCCAAACTCCTCCACTCATTTCAGATCCAGGTCACCCATCCCTCTTTGGAGGAGAGGAAATACTATGATGGGGTCTGTTTTCTACACAATAATCTAGTGCTTAGAGCCCTGGCACAAGAACTGGGAGACAGTCTGAGGCTCTGCTCGGCCTGAGATGGGTGGGACACACTCTTCAGGGAAGTATGAGGCTACAGAGTGTCATGAGGAGCGATGGCTTTCACTACTTTTGAATCACGACCATTGGGCAGCTGTGCCAAGCTCACATCCCAGAGAGGAGGGAGGCAAGGAGTCTGTATCTAGCACAGCTGTTAAGGCACTTAAGAGTGAAAGAAAGCCTGTGCTACTGATAGTTTTCTACTGAAAACAACAAAGATTAGGGAGGTCTTCTAGTAGTGTCATTTAAATAATATTTGAAATGCTTCTACATCAAATACCTGTCTGCTGTTCCATCCCTCACTTCCAGAGGGTGGTTTGTTCATTGCAATAAAAACTCCAGTTATCTTAAAGTCATTATATTCAGGCATAGCCAGAACATTGGGACCAACAAAAAGCTGAGCTCTTACGGTTTTCCAAAGAGCAGATGTTTTTGTATGCTCCAAAGAGGAGTTAGATTGACCAATAGTGACAGTTGGTTGCCTAGCTAACCACAGACTGTTCCTCAGTCATGCGGTAACTTCATCCGTTAACTTCTTTTGTGTGCATTAAACAGAATTCTAGTAATAAGTCATAACTGATGCACAGGAGATCAAGGTGTTTTGATACCACTGCAGATTGTGTAATATAGAAATTTAGACTTCTCTAGATCAGCTAGAAGAGCTGTAAGACTGCTAAAGTAGATCCACCAAAAGGAGGATTGCCAATGTTTAGATGAAGTTCTATATGTGTAAGTGCATTTGTAAGAGATATATTGCATTATAATTAAAAAATAAACTTTTGTTCCACCTATAGATCATCTCAACCAGTAACAAATGGACACATTTTCAAAAACTTCAAGCAATATGGAAAAAGTGTCTAATCAAGTTGACAGCTTTAATCATTAGGTAGTTATCTAGAGTAACCAGGGAGAAATGATAACATGAGATCAAGAGCTGCATGGACAAATTCACCCTTTACCTTATCCCCAACTTGACACCTAATTGAGGATATCAGGCTAGGAGTGCAGAGTCCAGCCCCTTCATGTGACTGTGCCAGTGGTCAGCAACCACTCTAGCTGGCAGATGCGTAGCTTGGCTTGAAAACTCCTCTGCACAGGCCACGCTAGCCCAAGGCTTCTTAAACAAAGGATATCTGAAAGGAACTGAATTATACTTTCTAGAGACAAATGGCAGGAGTGATCTTGCCAAACTTGAGATGTCAAAAAGGTAAGCATCAAAGTTAAACTATTTTCACTGCTCTTCCTTTATAGTTAATGGAGAGAAACAGTTCTAATGATCACCCCATTTTTTAACTGAAGTACAAACATTTACAATAAGAGTGCTTGAAAAGACACAAAAGTAATGGTAAGGAAATATGAGAAACCTGCAAATGTTGCACTACAAGATGTGCTATGGCATCTCTTGCAGGTTGAAGAGCAGTAATGATTCAACCATTCATCCTGCAGAACACTATAAACGTGACCTGTGGTTATAACAGGGCCAACGTTTCCCCTGCACAGTTTTTTACATGTGTTGACACCTTCCCCAACCCACCCAACAAGCCATTAGGAAACAAATCCTTTTCAGTTTGGTAGTGCTATTCGAACAAGCACAGGTCTGTACACATTCGGCAACTGTTCCTGAGAAGATAATGGGCAAATCACTTTATTGCACATCCTTCCACAGCTTGTGGAAATGTGTTTGCTGGTCTCCTTCTCCTTCCCTTTTTGTACTCTGCTTCTAGTTTGTTTCAGGGTCTGAGGTCACCCAAAACATTCCTGGTGTTCCCTTGTGTGAGGTCCCCTCACCGGTGAAATTTCTTGGATACCTCCAGGGTCTTCTGGAGGGAGCATCCAGAGATATCTTGGCATTTTCTACACTGCTACGCCACAGTGAGAGACAGAAAGCAGGGATTCAGTCTCTGACATCTCAGTCAAAAATACCAAAATACCTTCAAAAAGCAGCCTGGAAACTAGCAGAATGTGTGCCTTCTGTACACAAACACCCATGAAATCAGCAGAGAGAGAGGTTTACAGAGAAGCAGCTGACCTTCTTGATGTTAGCAGGAAATTTTGGCTAGAGGAGACAGGACTAGAGAAGAAAGTGAGGACCATGACTGCTTTCCAGGACTGCTTTCCAGGCAGGCAAGAGCCTGTGGTCATTTAGCCACAACGGTGGCCGTTGATCCTGTGGACTCCTCTGTGGCGCACAGCATCTGCCATTCCCTCTGTTGCCAAAGCAGAGGCATAGGTGATACCAAGGGCCTGGGCTCCTGGGAATCTTACTATCATGATTCTTACAATGCAATCTGTCTGGCCTGGATGAGCCGGGTCTTGGGAGCTATGCTGTCTTTCAACACCTTTTCACAGATGGCAGGTGACTGAAATTGATTCCAAGCTAATTGACAACCCTTTCCACCCAAAAAGCACCCTGTTTTTATTCTGAGGGTTCATTCTGAAGATGTGGGAAAGCCTAAGGACTATAAAAGCATGAAGAACTAAAGGAAATTGGAGGGAGCAAGGAGCCATTGAGCTGAGTGGGGACGAAAAGAAACAGCCAGTGCAAACATTTAGGTCCTAGACTGTTCTGCAGGGGTAGGGAGATTCATGGATTGAATCTACAGATGCCTGGCTTGCTGATGGTGCCTGTGAGGTTTTTTTTTTTTTTCCCACTTCTCCTGTGTTTTTGATATGATGAAAAGAAAATCCTCCCCCACAATGGATGAGGGTTTGATCCCTGACAAAGGTACCGTGGTCATTGCAAGAGAGATACAGGAACATGGCCATCAGGGAGCAGGGGATGAAATGATCTCCCTTTTCCCTTGGGATGGAGCTGGGAAAATGTGGAGAAATGTCTAAATCTGAAAGCCACCTGCCCACCTTTGTGTTACTGCTTGTGGTGTGAGCAGTGCTAGCAAACATCCCCTCGTTTCCTAGAAAACACACCCAAGGTTCAGCCATAAGAATGCCATGATAATTGGTTTTATTAACGAGGAGAAAGAAATAATTTCTGTGGTGATGCCTGGTTTGCATTTATTTTTTTTGCAGATGCCGATGCTTGCTTCATTGCAAAGGAAGTTCTCAAGAGTCTTCCATTGCAGCAGGAGCCAGTACCACCAGGAGCAATGGGATCAGGGTGATTCAAAAGACATTGGGTAGATGCAGAAAGGATTCCCAGATGCAGAAAGAGAGTCATCAGGCCCTCCACCCCCTGCATGATGAAAAAGAGAGAGTTTTAGATTACCCACCAGTGTGTTTTCCATGGTGATGTTATGTCTTGGGACCTGTCTGCTTTATTTCATGACATCACACCAGAGTCTGCCATGGGATGGGAAAGCCCCCTTAGAACCCTCTGTGCCAGCAGAAGGGGCACCATAGAAGTGAGAAGGGATGGTGTCAGGTGCTGTGCCTCTAAGAAGCTGATCTGGAAAGAAGATAAGGAGGATATCAATTAATCCCAAAGTGATTCCTGCACTTCCACATACCTTCTACAGCAAGAATTTCCATTTGGACATGTTCCAATCCAATAATATGGACGTCGACATATCCCTGGAAAGCAGCGTCCGTTTTGGGCTGTGCAAGGATTGAAGAAGCCAGGATTGAAGGGCTGCCCTGAACAGTGAAAATAATAGAATAGTCATTTGATGTGAAAATGATCAAAAGTGATTGCAGTGAGGGAGATATTCACACTCTTTCTCTCCTTCTCTGATTTCTCTCCCTGTCTCATTCACACCTTACCTGCAACTCCTTGGAGCACCAGGAAGAGGACAACCAGGAGCAGATACAGGATCCTCATGGCTGTAACTGGGATGTGGATTCCTTGTCTGTAATGAGGAGAGACCCCAAGACCAAAAGATGCTGAATAGAGGGTCCCCTCCTGACTGGGAGATGAGGATCGGCTTAAAACATGTCTTGACCAAAATTGTACATGTTAAAATAAAATGTACTTGAATGAGGACCAGTGTGGAAAGTCCACCTTTGGTGGTATTCAAAAATCCACTGGACACAGTTCTAAGCAACCTGATCTAATTGGCCCTGTTTTAAGCAAGGATTTGGAGTGGCAACCTCCACAGCCCCTTCTAAGTTAAATTATTCTGTGATTCTGTGATTTTTTAAAATATCTTATCAGTCTTCTTACATTACAAAACAATATTCCAGACTTGTACAACACCAGACAGGTTATACTGGAACCAACACAGACCAATCCCTGAATTATTCATCTATACTCTGCTGTAGTTCACAAAGTGTTCATAGACTGAGTCAACAATTATCCACATGATAGTCCAGAAAGGATATCTATTTCTTTTCAGCATCAATTCAGGTAACAACTCACTCAAAATGCAGCTTGAATTTGGATAAGATATACAGCTCAAAATGCAACTCTGAACTCCAATGCTGGATAGACACCCCTTTCTAGGAAGCTAGCCATTTCTTAAATGACAGGAGCTGTCTATCTCTGATGTCTAGAATGAAGGTTTTGAGGCCTCTCTCTACTCACCCGGGAAGTCAGCAAACACAGTTCCCTCCTGCAAACTCTGCAAGCAACCCACAGTTCTGTGGGACAGGTACAGACTGACCGTACTCTCTGGAGTAAGGAGGTGGAAGGGGTTAATGAAAGCAGAACACTTGTTAGATTGGAGATTAATGAAAGAATAAGGAGTGTATAAAGATGGGCAGGTGAGTGTGCTGTCCAGAACCAGGCACAGAAATAGTTACCAGGGGAGGAGATGGAGGATCACCTTTGCTGTCTGTCTCTTCTCCAGGGGGTGCCCCAGGCCCCAACACCCCCTTTTATATAGTGGCTTGGGAAGGACGCCAGAGCAGTCAAGGGCCAATGAAAAAGCCTTTTCCAGTCAAATTTGTCCTCCGCCTTGGTGTTCTCCAATGAGAAAGGATGCTCCTCTTTGAGACTGTTTTCACCGCAAATCCCCAGATCTTTGTGCAATCCATCTTGTGCCATCCTAGACTGTGCAAGATACGTTAGGCCACAGGGTTATGTAAAATACCTGGGAAATGCAATGCCTGCTGTTTAGGTCCTCCAGGCTCCTTATTCCGTGTTCTGTGTGCAGCTTAATTGTCTAATTTGCAGCCATAACATTCCTTCATAACATTTTGTCCATTATGTCTAAGCTTCTGGTTGTCTTTTCTCCATGACAACAGAAKAAGTACTGATTTCTTTTCAGCTTATTAGTTACATAGTTTAGTGTATAACACTATATGCAATTACAACATGTATACATCTTTAGTGTGAAATTTTATCATTTATCGCATTTTCACCTCTATTGCTTCCTCCCTGGATTACTCTTAATTTTTTTCTGTTGTCCTTTCTGATATCAGCTTGTATTCAATCTTTCTCAGGCTGCCCAGACTCTTGTAGGATAACCAGCACTCCTGCTGACCTCATATATATTTTCCAAATTCTCTAAAAAAGATAAGCAGGTTATTAAGAAGAAATTTCTAGTCTTTCTAGTTTGAAATAGCAGTCAGAAGTCATGCATTCTATCTCTATATATGTGTGCATATTTGCATATACATATTATACATGGATAAGTGTATATACAGACATTCAGACACTATATATGTACTTCAAAGGTTGTCAAGATTTTATGCTTAGCTTAGCCATAAATGCTTTTGCTGTTACTCCTTTCTGGGACACAGATGCAGCCATTGCTATTTCACAAGTGCTTTGGCTCTAAGCCTAAATTATATGAAGAACTCTGGCCTCTACCGGGTATATGTGGCATCTTTATTGGCAGCAAATTCCATACAATCCAAGTGGCTTAACTGAACCCCACTAGCCTGGTTAGGGAGGCTGGGCAGCACACGTGAGAAGCCTTGCTGAGGTGGTCTGCCTCTTTTTCCAGGGCAGCGACAGATGTGGGTAGGCCAGCTACATGCTTTTAAACACATGACAGACCATCGAGTCAGCCAAATCACAAAGGCAGAATTTGCAGCACCTTCTTGTTCAGTGAACACACACAAAAAAAAAAAAAAAAGAAAAAAAGAAAAAAAAGAAAAGAAAAAAAAGGAAAAAAAAGGAAAAAAAAGAAGTCTCTGAATCTCTAATGTTGATTTTATTAGAACACAAAGTAGAATGAGGGGATTTGGGGCATGGAGAAAATGCAGATCTCCCTGTTCACTGTGTCCACCAGTGAGAAAACCTTTCTTCCAGGTTTGCTTTCAGTCGGGCATCTTTGTGCAGTTTTCTGGTTGTCAGAAACACCACATCATCCCTTTCTGGGTCAGCAAGAAAGAGTCTTTCTTTCCGCTCTTCCTCCATCCCCATCCTGACCAGATGTCTGGTCCCTGTCTCTTTGTGAGCTTCCCACTCTCCTGTACCAGCTGATCTCCTCTGGATGGGTCTCTGCCTACCCCACTGTCTGCTTCAGAAGTTCACCTAAATTCAGTTACTCCCAGGTGTGGTGCAAGGACCCATCGGCAGGATGATGAGTCTTGCAGGCATATTTCTCCTTTCTGCTCAGCCACTGCCCTCTAACCTCTTCCTCCCCGCAAAAAATATATGATCACCTGTGAGCCAACAACTTAAAAAAGTCAAACCATGCATCACAGGGGTTGAAATTAAGTTTTGTTTATTTTTAGTCCTTTCTTAATTCTTTTTTAATGCTTCTGTTATTGTTGTATCAGAGCTGGGCCCAGCTTGTTTCACTTCTTCCGGCTTGCCGTGAAGGACACTAGAGACCTGTCTTTGCCTGGAGCTGTTGGGCAAGACCAAATTAGAAATAATGCATGGATATTTAAAAAAGAGAAAAATAATTGCATGGGGCTGTAAAGCCATGGAGATTGTAAAGGTCTGCATATGGATGGCCAGCATTGGCCCAAGGTTAAACCATGAAGTAACATGAAAAACTGCAGGATATTGCAGATGACAGAAGGTCAAAAGTTGTTGGCCAACCTCAAGCCAGGGCTAAAGTAATATGACAATAACGGGAGAAATTAACAGAAAAAAGATGTGAAGGGGAGTATCTCCCTTGGATGGAGAAAGGAAAAACAGTAAAATGGGTATAGGTTGCTTATTTGGGAGGGTAAAAAGCGTGGGGGAAAGGGAATTTCAAGCAAAACAAACCAGGTGCTTGGAGCTGCTTTGGGCTCCTTGCTGGGCCTTACCTCTGATCAGTGCAGCTTGGAGAAGCAAAATAAACCTGTTCCTCTGGCCACACTTGTGTCCAACTTACTTCCACAGTCAGGAGGACTTGGAATTTTTCTAAAGCCAGTAAGGGAACACCGCAAGGGGTCGGACCAGGCATCTTGACAGCCTCGCAGAGGCATTGCCCAATTACTCATGATTAGCATAAGTACTTCTTCTGAATTCCCAGCATGCAGCTGAGCATCCTACCTCAAGTTTGAGGTGATGTGAATTACATCTGCACTTAAAACAGTGAGTACAACAGGGGGAAATGACCAATCTGATGATAAATTACCAGATTGCCTTGCACCCAGGCTGACCATGACAGCTCCATCCTGGGAGAGAGAAGAAGGAACTGGTAATTTACCTCTCATCCCTCAGTTATGCCACCATACTTTTGGGGTCATTTTTTTTCAGACTTTAGCCGGTGCAAAGAGAGGAACTTTTCTATGTTGATGGTTTCCCTCTTGAATCCTTGAGCTTCCAGCGATCCCCTCTCAGCAGCCCTGCTTCTGTCTGTGCTTTTGCCTTTCCTTTCCTGCACAGCTCTAGAAAATTTGTTACAGTTTTTTTCACAACTTATTTTTTCGGCAGTCTGGGCCATGGTAGCGCAGCTGGATTTTTTCAGTGCTGGGTCACAGAACGCTGAAACCTGGGGTGTGGCAGAGGATCACAGAGGGGTTTAGGGAGAGAGAAAGAGAGAGAAATACAGTAAAACCTTTAGAAAAATAACACTGAACTATTCCCTTCAGCTCATTTCCTTCTTGTTTCATACATACCCTGTCCCACAGTGTTTATTTTTGCACCACGTGACAATTTTAAATGAAACTCCCCACCACCACCACCACTCAGGGAAGATTACTGAAGAGGGGTTATTTTGATTTGATGAATCCTTCTTTTACAGCCTTCTCCTCACATGCACCTTCCTACCATGAATAATTTCCAGTTGCAAAAGTACTTTGCTATTCTTTTTCAAGTAACAAAATGCAACCTTTGGAGGTTGCTGCCCTCAGAGTCTTGCAGCCTGACCAAGAGAAGCTGCACTCCTGGTCCTTCCCCTGGAGACTTTATCTGGTTTCTTTCCTGTTGCTTTCCGTATTGACAGTTGAACATCAGTGTCTATCCTGTTCCCTTCAGAAAAATGCGTGGCCTGAAAAAAAAGCAATGTGGACTTGTAGGGAAATTGCACAGGGCAGAAGACCAGTTTTCTGGATAAAGCTGATACTGGAGATGGGAGCTGAGTGACACCAAGTTTCAGGGACAGTTATTACTGCACTGGTGATGTTGGGCTGGAGCAGCAGGGCCAAGGGACTGTCTGGTTACAGCAGATTGCTTTAAAAGGTGCTGGGACTGTTCCAGATTCATGCAATGCAGAACCACAGCAGTGGAGAAACTGCATGAGCAGTTGCTGCCCTTGACTTGGGCCATGTGTGTAAAAATGCTTAAGAGTATGTTGGACTAAAGGGAGAGGAGGAACCTAAAATTTTTTGATGTCCCCTTTGTGGAGTCCTCGATTTACCCTTTACAGCAACTGTGCCTGTGAGAGGCTGTTCCGCTGTAATACAAATAAAAGTGTTACAGAATAAATTGAAATATAGGTTCTCATGAGGCAAGGAGAAATGTGCACAAAGATATTCCTTATGATAACTCTACAGACCTGAGTAAGTAGGAAAGGGTAAATGCTGCTGGCATGTCCCGCTTGCTGAATTCCCTGTTCGCCTGTGACAGCCAGTGCACAGTGCTGTTGTTGCAGATGTGCATGCAGCTGTGTGCATGGTCAGTGGAAACCTCTCTCGAGAGAGAGGTTTGAGCTCATTAACCAGCGAACCCATCTCTGAACGGGCAGTGGGGAGCCAGAGCTCAGCGCACGAGTGCCTGCTGCATGTTTCAGGGATGGTGTCAGAGAGCTGCCTGCATCACCGACTTCCCATAGTGGCTGCTGCTGTGGTTTTTAGTCTTCCTGGCTCGTATAACAAGCAGGATCATAAATCTTGCCCTAGAGGGGGGAGCCAGGGCAGAGCAGCCTGGGAGGGATGCCACGCTTGGGCAAAGAACAGGACCGAAGCACCTTGTTTCTCTCTGTGGGACTGGATGATTTTGAGACATCTCGGTGCTGGGAATATCTTCCTCACCACCATTTGTCAGCTTTGTACTGAATGCACTGAACTGAAAGGCAGCTCAGATGTCCACCTTTGGCTTATTTAAACCTTGTTTCTGGTCTCAGCTGTGTAATTTCCCTATATGGAATAAAGCCTGGTTTTGTAATACAATCTGTGAAGCACAGATAAATATTACTGCTGCTCAGCAGAGATGAAATTTAATTCCTGCTCTCTGGTTCCCAGCCAAGCATGTTTGTGCACGTATTTCAATGGTTTTGAAAGCAGGCGGCAAGCCCTCTATTGCCTGCATCATCTCCAGATGGTCAGCTTGGGTTGTCTTTGTGGGTGGAAGAGGTGCAGCCCCGCTACCGTGCTGGGAGGGCGCAGGAAACAGCTCTCAGTCAGCATTGCTCAAGAAAACACCAGGTGGCAATCGTGACTCCCAGACGGGTTTTTGCCAAGTCAGTTCTGGGCCGGTTTCCACAGGGCCGTCCAAGGACAGTGAACTGGCAACAGGACTGTTCCCTGGCTGGATTTCGTGCCACTTTTGCAAACCGCGGACATGCCGTGAGGATAGATGTCAGGCGATTGTACTAGAGGTCCATTGCCCTTCCCTTCTTTTGCACATAGGACACTGGAAGACAAGGACGTCAAAGAGCAGGTGAAGGATCCTCATGGCTTAAAGCTGGCTGGGGACTCCCTGTCATCAGAGGTAAGTCTCAGCAAGGAGGAGATGATATATAGACTCACAGGGCTTAATTCAGGTGCTCTCACACAGGCATCTAGAGCGACGTGCAGTGCCCTGGTGAGATCTCCACCTGGGACAGGCAGATAAGGTGCAGGAGTGAGGAGACCCAAGCCTTGCTGGAGCAGCACCGGGCGGCCAGTGGGACACCAAGGGCATCTCCGATGGCACTTCATGCCCGAGTGTGAGCAAATGAATTGAGCCCTGGGTATTTACTGAGCACAGGAATCTGTGGCATGATGCATGATAAAAATACCTGCTTTAAGTCAGCTGGCATTTATAAGAGGAGTTCTTCAACCTGTTCATATTAGCAAATTTATATGCAGATATACACACACACACACACACATGCATGCATTTACATGTATATATGTATGCACACACATATTTTGGTGTGAATGTGCTAAAAGGACTGTAGAGAAATGAAAGAGTAAGCACTACCATCATTATAAAAAGTGAGGTGTGTAATTTTAAATAAACAATCTCTTAAATTAATATCCTGACTATTCCTGACTAAATCACAGTCTAGAATATTCTTTTATAATCATATGTTCTTTAGCTAAAACAAAATATAAAACAATTTAGAAAACTGAGCCTTTATTTCTTTTATAATACTTATAGATCATGAACATATGCATACACATACACAGACATATAAAAATATATATGTGTATCTGTGTGTGTTCTCTGTATAAAAGAAAGATGAACATGATTTCTAGGGCTATGCACAATATCCTTTGCATCAATGCAGAGAGAGGAAACTGAATCAGAAATATAACTATCAAAATGCTTTTGGTACATAGTATTAATTCATGTGTTGCACATATTTAATTGCAAAGATACAGATTAGGGAAATGCATCCCTTTAATGAGCTTAAAGAGCCCAAACAATAATTAAAGTCAATAATAATATAGTGTAATGGATAGTTTAATTACCATATTTAAGGAATTTTAGAGCAAGTTTACCAACAAGTATACTAACAGATACAGTCTTTTAGTATAAGGTTTTATCACAGTCCTTTTTCATATATGAACTCTGATCTCTGTTTTGTACCATGCTTGGCAGGTGATACAGGTACAAAGCGGGAAATATGAGGAAAGGGTCTTGTCATCCTGTTTGAATTCACAGTGTTTATTTCTGCTTGCTTAAATAAAATTAAAACAAAATGCTCCTACCTGCTGGGCTCCCCAGTACAAGAGGGATGTGGCACTACTGGAGCAAGTCCAGCGAAGGGCCACAAAGATGATTAGGGGACTGGAGCATCTCTCTTATGAGGAAAGGCTGAGAGAGCTGGGCCTGTTTAGCCTGGAGAAGAGAAGGCTGAGAGGAGATCTTATCAATATGTACAGGTATCTGAAGGGAGGGTGTCAAGAGGATGGGACCAGACTCTTTTCAGTGGTGCCCAGCRACAGGACGCGAGGCAACGGGCACAAACTGAAACACAGACACTTCCATCTKAACATGAGGAAAAACTTTTTCCCTGTGAGGGTGACGGAGCACTGGAGCAGGTTGCCCCRAGAGGTGGTGGAGTCTCCTKCTCTGGAGATATTCAAAACGCKCCTGGATGCAATCCTGTGCAATGTGCTCTAGGTGACCCTGCTTGAGCAGGGGGGTTGGACTAGATGATCTCCAGAGGTCCCTTCCAACCTCAGCGATTCTGTGATTCTGTGATTCTGTGCTGTAAAACACATATGCATGTTGCATCAATTACCTAGCAGTGTGATTAGGTAAGAGTTGTCTCTGGGTGGTTAAAGCTCTCATTTGTTTTCTTCCTGTCACAATATCACTTGGACCCAAGTAAACAGAATTTCAGGCTGCTATTGAAACAGAGACTGGTGATTTCTAAAGGAAGGGAAGGTTTCCCACCTTGCCAGATGCTCACTGTTGGCTGCCCATCCACTGCCAAGGCAAAGCAATTCCCACAATCCTTATCCCTAGACCTGCCTCTATTACCTGTTAGACAGATGTAATTCACAGCGCTTAGCAATACTAGCAATATAGGGAATATCAGATTAAAAGCACAGCAAAAAATGCTCAGTCACTGAGAACTGAGTGCAATTATTCCCATATAAATTTCACCAAAAGGAACCACATCTGCCATCTGCAGCAGTCTAATGCAGCATTTCAGTGAGGACATCCATGTTTTTGAGGAGGTAGCAGAACTATTGACCTAACAAGAACGTGGCTAGATACGCCTATCTGTTACCCGTCCCTAATTCTTTCAAGAGGAAGGTAGGTCTCATTTTTCCCTTTTCACCATTTTCCTTTTTCCCCTTCTTTCTTCTTAATAATTTAAGAAGGTCTGCCACAGGAGAAAAGAAAAATGTAGCTGTGCTTTGATGCAAAATTAAATTGTAAAGATGACTAGAAAATGGAGGCAAAACTTAACAATTTGGGATACATTCAATCTCGTTTTTTACTATTTTTTTTTATTATTGCATTGTCCAAACATTCCCTCATCATCATCTTCATCAAGAAGGAGCAAGATCCTCTCCAACTGCAGACTTACCCAATGATACACAACTACCCTTCATGTAAATCTGCATTTCTTGGGGAGATAAGTGAGGAAGAGAGGTATATTTCGTAGAACAACTTCTCCAACAGACTCTGGTTTACTAAGAGCCCTTTGCTTCACTACAGCTGTATGTTCTAACTTCAGAATGGGGTCTTTTCAAAGATATCATGTGTTTTTCTGATTTTGTCCATTCCCTCCAATTATTGTCTTACTGCCTCAGCCAGCTGGCCAGCCCCCTTTGAAGTGAGGCTACCAATATCTTCGGAGAGCAGACAACTTCACCATTAGGTGCCACTGTCCTTATTTAATCTGAGTTTTTGCATGATAACTGAAAAGGATAAAATGGAACATGCCCTGTATTCTGTGTTTCTCTCTATACATTTATTTAGCGTTTATAGGCTATATCCACAGTTCACTGCATGGGATGGCATCATTCCTGACCAGCAGTTCCCTCAAGGTCATTGCACGGCTGGAGAGTCAGTCAAGATTGGGAGAAACCTGCCCACAAATCCCTCCACCCCCAAAACACACATTTTCATGCATACTACAGAGCAAAGTAAAAAGAATATTAATTTAAGTTTCAAGATCGTTTACCACTTACATAAAGGTAGTGTTAATTCATGTCCCATTTTAAGCTGAAAGATAACCAGCTGTACAGTTCTGTTGCAAAATATTCAAATTAGGTTTTACTCTCCTAAAAAGTTTCTCAAAGTCTACTTTCTATAGTTCAGTCAAAAAATATCTTAATTTTTGTTACGCCCATTGTGTATGTCTAGTCATAAAATCTATAATACGGAAACAAGCAGCAAAATACACGGTGTCTCCACTGTCTGACAAAAGTTTGTGCATAGCTTAGATGAAATGCTAAAGTTAATCCAGCTGATGCTGGTGGGACTCAGACTTCACTTCTCATGTTACTGAAGCATCACTTCTCCATGGAAAACAAACAAAAAAAAGCAACCATCCCTTCTCCAGCACCTTTGGTACAGTGACTTTTAAGGGCTACCATGCAGTCTGGCCTGTTTCAGAGCAGACACTGCAGTAAAACTAACAAGAAAATCCATAAAACCTTGTTGTCAGAATAATTTACATACTCTTGCCTGAAGAAGGATACTGATAAGCAAGGAAAGGAGACAAATTCCACTAATAACCCTTCCTTRCACTCTCCTGGGAAGCAGTTAATCTGGGTAGATGGATGTAACTAGCTGCTGCAGGAGCCCAAGGATGTGTTTTTTTTCTAGTTTCTCGGTAGTATGTACAGAATTAAAACACAACATCTTGTTCTAGGCTCACCTGTGAGATGTAGTAGTCACCACATGATAGGAGATAACCAGGACGACCAGGAGATAACAGTGCTGCGGCCAGTGTTTCTCCTCCAAATGCTCTGGGACCACAGGAGAGTGGTTTGACCAAAACGTGTTTGTGGAGGCTGTGTCCTTTGGTCAATTGGAAAGTGGGTGTCTGGACACAATCCTGTGCAATGTGCTCTAGGTGACCCTGCTTGAGCAGGGGGGTTGGACTAGATGATCTCCAGAGGTCCCTTCCAACCTCAGCCGTTCTGTGATTCTGTGAAGTGGGTGCCTCCCTGAAATACTCACGTTTTAAATAAAAGTTATTTATGCAGCTCCACCTCTGCAGTGAGTAGACTGCTAATGTGGTAGACGCATGAAAATAGGAAAATACTCTTGATGCACATATAAACGTGCTCTTTTGTGTGACTATGTTGCTGCAAAAGGATTACCCAAACTATTGGGCTGCATTCTCAGCTCCTCTCTGATCTCAAGGCACTACCCACAGCCCACAAGACCCACATGACCACCTGAAGCCTTTTCCTTTTCTTTTCAGGAGGGGGAAGTCTTGTGCAAGGACTGAGCTTTCCAAGTATAACTACTTAGCCTGACCATGTTGGCTGGAGGCTTGCCATGTGCCACTTGCCGTGGAGGGGTTCTCCTTCCTTCAGAGAGGACCTTTCTGCAGTCAGCACCAAGCACTGTGGCTGTGCGACAGCCCTGTAGAATTAGGTTCCCGACTGGAGCCAAACCAACAGTTTTCAGTATATGTCCCAAGAGGCTTTTTTTTTTCACAACCTTCAATGGCTCTTGCACAAACCAGGATGGTGCAACATGTTTTCCAGAAATGCCAACTCGTTTTCCAGAGAGAAGGGTGAGGGAGTTCATGAGCAGTCTCCGTTTCTCGTTGGCTTCTGGGAAGTGACAATTGGGCTGCCAGTAATCGTGGTGAGAAGCTCATGTCACTGACTGACTGGTCTGTGGCAGCTTTGTCAAGAATAGGAATATATAAAAACGGTTGTTTCGGGACAAGACAGCACTTGGTGAAGCTGAGCAGCTCCCTGAGAGGAACCAGGTAGGATGGACTGGCCACCGCGACACCTTTCCACCTGCTATTTACTGATGTCTGAGGTTCACTAGGGTGACCTGAAGATATAATTTTCACACCACTTTCAATCGATAAGGAGCAAAAGACAAATCTTTTTTTGTCATGTTCTGTGCTTATCAAAAAAGAAATTCATTATGCCAAGACTTATAATTTCAGAACTTAATAAAATCTTCAAAAGCAATTAAAATATATAATCCTTATTTATGTATTCTAATATTTAAATATTTCAGCAACATATTTGGCTGATTATTATAGTCAATAATGGTGATTTTGGATGAATATATTACATTAGTCAGTGTTATTTGTAAAAGTGTATTGGACTTTGTAGCAAGAAATGATGGTGGAGAGATATCTCGAGGCTTTCAGCTGGCATATGTTATATAAGAGTTATGAAGAAAATTAACAGATAGCTCTATAGCTTTTTCTATAAAGACTTTCTAGGGATTTAGTACTGACTTTTAAGGTACAAAAATGACTATTATTTAAATAATTATGATTTCAGAGAGTTTATTACCCAGAGAAATTAGATTGATTTAAATCATTACCTAACTATATCTGGAATAAAGTATAAAATATTTAAATGAAATGGATTTTTTTTAGCAATTAACCAGCTTGCCTTTTTTATTATAATTTGAAAGCAACTTGTATATGATACAGTAACAAACTGTATCTTAGTGAATATGCCCAAATAAAAATGGATAAATGTCACAATGGAAGGATCGATCATTTTGTTCATGTACCAGTGTTACCTGTAAGTTAAACAAGAGACCTAGGAACAGGCTTGTTTACAGTATAACACATGGATAACAGTTGGAGGAGGTTAATTACACTTCTTACTTTTTTATTAGTTATAACATCTTGAGTGCAAGGTAGTTCAACATAGGAGTGCATTGGAGCTAGTGTAGGCTGTCAATCATTAATGGAAAGTGTTCATTTCATTATTTTTAATTTTAAAGGCATAAAATGCATTTTTTTGGTTTTGTGAAATGTGCTTTCAAATATATTTTTCTGTTTGAAGTGCTATTTCAATGGATTTATTCTAGAAAATTTATTGTATTGCATAAATTGTAGTTTCTTTTAATAAATTTCAGCTGATATGTCATAAATAGTGTTTGGACCAGGTAATGACACATGCAGGATAAATACATGACCTGTCTATGATTTTTTTTTTCTTGTCAGCTGTTATATTTTGTGACACTGAATTTGGACATGAAGATTTCTTATCTTTTCTTTGCTGTCCTCATCTTAGTGCTCCAAAGCACTTTAGGTAAGAGCTACATAAAATCGAAAGAAAAAAAAGGGAATTTTCTGAGTTTACAGAAGTTTATATTATGATTTTTCTGAGCTCTTTTTCTAAATAGCTCCATTACCTGCAAGGTTTGCAGCAGAAAATTTACATGGGAATAGACCTGAAGCAGTGGTATATCCCTGGGAAAAAAAATAAAAAAACAAAACCAGAAACATTAAATTAGGTGAAAACTTGTGAAAATAGGTCCTAAGGGTGCTATTTCTGTTTGTCCTTGGTGTCAAAGATAGCATTATAGTAGTAGTCCATCAATTAGAGCTGAAAAAGAAGAATTTGTCTGGACAATTCAGATAGGCTAAATTCCATCTAAATCAAGGGTAAAGGAGGGGGAAAAAACACAGAGAAGCAACAGTCCTGGCATCCGAAGGTGAAGGCTGGAAGAGAGTACCGTGTTAGCCAATTAAACAGTGCCATGGTACAGGAAATAGAGTAGCTGTGCTGTTAGATTATTTTTGTAGTCCTCCATGCATCTTTTGGCACCGGCCAACTGATATTCCTGGCGTGCTGGGTACAGTCTAGCAGTGCACAGACTAGAACATTGTCTTGCTGTAATCCTGACCTGCATTTAGCCTTCTTTGGGAAGGAAAATCAAGGCTCTGCTTCTCCGTGCAGGTTTTATGCGCGTACCTAATAACGACACGCAATGCAAACAGGCTGGGGGCACCTGCTCCACGCACCGCTGTCCTCTTCGCACAAGGGCCTTTGGACGTTGCCAGCAAGGGATCCCTTGCTGTAGGACTGTGGTGAGTTGAGGAATCGGTGAAGACGAGGTGTTCCTTGGGGGAACGGGTTCATTACATACATCCACTCTGCCCTTTAGATGTGAAACACCTCTGGTGCAAGCCAGCAAGGGAGCAGAGACCTTGTACACTCAGATATAGAATTTCCTGAGGACTTCCTCATTAGTTTTCCCTGTGTAAAGCTGATGACCTAGCTCAAATACCTCGTAGGCAAAATAGCTCGTAGTCTAAACTCTTGAGCAGAGATAAGTGATTACTCTGTAAGTAACTCTTTTCTCTGTGTATCCCAATAGCTGATTCAGAGCCCTCATGATCAGTAATAACGGTTGCAGAACACACATCCCTTAAGCCCCTAATATGCTAGTTATCTGGAGACCCATGACATAGGAGTCAGATGCATATTTCATGGGCAGTAGGGAACCTACGCATCCCATATTGCAAAGTCAAACAGGCCTCATGTTCGAAAGGAGGACCTGAGAGTCATGTTGTTCTGCTAATTGTTTTCTCCAGTTCTATAATTCTCCACTTGTTAGGCAAAAACAAAACATAAAGTCTTAATTTTTACTTAATTCCTTACTACAATTCCAAAGTTTAGCTTGTATCCTTACTCCAATATGAAACCACAGAAGAAAAATCGTGAAAATTTATACTCTGCTTCCACTGGTTCTAAAATTCCATTTCCTGTTTCATTTTAATGGAAGATGCCATAGCTAGTTTTATTTCTCGAGATGTCATTTAAACTTTGTTCTATATTAGTAGCAGATATTTTAAAAACAAGGAGTGAACAGCAGATGTATATAGAGAAATTCCTTTTCATACCAGAGATTCCAAGATGAGAAGGAAGCTTCAGGTATCAAGATCTGGTATTTTATTATTAAGTCAAATGTAGAGGCAATTCTTGATTAAAACTCAGCAGCAGAAGGACCGTGAAGTTCTTGCAGTGAATTCCTCATTTATCCAGGAATATTTGCCTCCAGCTCTTGGTCCTCAGTCAATTCCTTCCGTGATTTTTATTTGAATCTCTTCCTGGTTAAAAGAACAAAACCTGAAAGTTTCTTTCCTTTCTTGCAGTATGATTAGTGACTGTCGTCATCTCAGACTGGCTAAGTGGAGCTTCTGACAGTTTTGGAAAGGTCTCATCCCATCAGAAACCCTAGAATTCTGGGCTGGAAATGTGGGCTTAACTTACTCCCCCAAGCAACAACAACAAAAATGAAACAAACTCTCCCACCAAACAAACATCACGACTTGAAGAAACTCCAGAGTGATCCTTGAACCACCCAGGAAAGACCAGTATTTCACTTTTTTATAAAATGTCCTTGTAGTTAAGCTATATTGCTACCACAAATATCGATGCTAGAGAGAGTAGATTACTGACATGGGGAAGACTGTCCCTATGGGAGGATGCAGAGCAGGTTCCTCCTTTGGGCTTCAGAACAGAAACTCATTTTATTTTTTTTCCTTTCAGAATTGACAGTAATGAGATTTGCACTGAAAGACAGTCTAGAGAAAATACTGAATGCACAACTGGAGTGTTTGTATATCATAGTCTATACTCTGCATGTCTCTATATATTTCAATAAACTTGCTCCAAAAGACTTGAGTTTGTTCCTTACACCCATGAGGAATTGTCTTGGTTTGTGTTTTTGCCAAGAGATCCGTCTCGCATCTCTCCCAGAGGCAATGTGACATGTGCTCTGTGGTGCATTTCTCCAAGAAGTGGAGAAAAACTGAACCAACCTACTGAAAGGAGTATGGCCTGATCCTATTCCTTATTTGATGAACCAGTAATGATTGAGAATAGCTTCTCCAAATTATGATTATGGTAGTAGAAAGCTGGCACAAAGTCTAGATGAATGAAGGTTTGAAAATGAGCCCAAATCTTGAATAGCCTTTTTGCTAACTGCTAGTAGCAATGCTGGAATTAAAAAAAAAAAAAGTTTCTGAATGTGGGGAGGTGGGTCTTTGTTATCACCTTAAAAGAAGAGATGTGATTCTTAATAATTTAGTGAAGAGACCTTAGACTTTCACTTATCACAATGCACCACAGCAGTGCAGGGGTCAAAAGCAGACTGAGAGTAGATGCAGCTGGAAAATGGCAGAGAAGAAGACAACAGGCACATAAAACAGAGGAGGAAAAGGTAGCACAAAATCATCAATGTTCATTTATATTAATAAACAGAATGGCACCAAGGAATGGGTATGGGGACACTATTGTCTATACTGCGCAATGGTTAGAGGAGCCCTTGGCATCCTCTTGACTGGGGCAGCTAGCATTCTCCTGGACAGCTCTGGGCACAGTCCAGGGACCTTTTCAGTCTTAGATGCGTGCCCTGTTTCGGAGGGTAAGAGAGTTTAATAGCATAGATATGGCCAAACATGCCAGTTGGCCACACAGTCAGAGAATGGGCTCTAGTACTTTTTGATTTTTAATATGTATACATTGCCACACAGATCTTTGCAACCCAAACACTCTCAGTGGAGATTTAACAGGACTCAGTGACACGTGTACTTAATTCAACTTAATTTAGTTAAATAAGCTTCATTTACAATTTGATTTTTATAGACAATAATAAAAACAAAAACCACCCTGACGTACACGAGCACATGTCAGCAATGTGGTTTTACAGTGACATGCTTTTATTAGAATTGAAGCTCCAAATCTCTTTATGAGGGGTACAAGAACTCCTCAGATCTTCTTCTGCTCCCAAGGGTCTTCAGCCCCATGGGAAAGGTTCTTTGAGCTTCAACCAGAGCTGAGATCCATTGATGTCAAAAGAAAGGAGATGTCTCATAAGTTCCCAGAGGTCTTGTCTGCATGGTCAGTGAGGTGTCAGGTTTAGGAACTGGGAGTCCTGCAAAGAGAAGATAGGTGCTTAGCTATTTTTGCCTTTCTCCATCCAACCAAGTAAGCAATACCTTGTAGTCTCAGATTGACATAACCAATTTGTGATAATCTAGCTAGAATAAATCTAGCTAGGAATAAAGAACTGTGCTGGTGAAAGTGGCTGACCCTCTCATTTTCAGTAAAGGTGACAAGGGTACTCTTTTTCTTTCTTTTTTCTTTTTTTGTATTCTTCAGTGTGAAGTTTTGCAGAAATCCAGTTAAGTTAAATATAAATACAAATAATTAAATAACCTAGAAGATGCATAAGGTACAAAAGGACTAGATCTGATGCAGCTCCTCTGACATGAAATGCCACCAACGGCAGAGCTAGTCCATAGCATATTCCAGTACAGCTCCCCATGGAGTTGGTGCTGATGAAAACCTGCTTTATTCTCAGAAGGTGGAAATTCTCCTCTGGCTCAAAGGAAATCTCTGACTCTCTTACAGCTAATTGAGGGTGTAAGTGAGATTTCAGTGATACTTTGGCCTAATATTTGGCACTTTGCACCAGATAACGTAAACCAGATGGAAAACTGCATTCCAGCTATGTGTCCTGACTTGCTTTGTGGTTATTCTACACTGGTAACCTCGCTTTTTGGTAGCGGGAAGCTCATGCTACTCCCTTTGGGCTCAGGTTGAGGAGAGTCCTCAGAGCTGACTGTCTCGAGCCAATTGTGACCACATTGCTTAGCAGAAGCAGTGTTGGAGCACAACCTGTTTCTGGCCTGATATTAGCTTCTCAAGCTGGAGGAAGAGCTGAGTTGTTAGCAATATGGATATTCAGAGGGTGCAGGCTTGAGTGCAAGCTCAAACATGCATTAATATCACAGTTGAGATATAGTCTCAGCGAGCTTCTGAGGAAAACAGCCCCATTGCTGGACACAGAGCCACCTTGAGCTCAGGACATCCTGGCTCATCCATCTGCGAACGCCAGGTTCCTCCCTCCTCATCATCAAATTCTCCCTGTGCTTTTTAGGGTAAAGCAAACTGATATTGTTTCTTCTTGCTCTTCTAGTGACCTATACCTAATATGACATTCATATTGCTGAGTTTTATATAATCTAGGGCTGACTCCAGTGACCATTTGGTGCATCAGGGACCAAACAGTAAAGGACTTTCACAGGCTCCAAAGATGGGGAAGACAGGGCAGGACATTCCTTTCAAGCTAAATTTTCCTAGAGGTAGAGTGATTAAACTGGACATCAGCTCCCTGGAATTGTGTGTCACCTGAGCAGGAAATACTCTGATTGACACCACAAGGCTATGCTTTTTCATTGTCAGCCATATAAACCAACAATTAAAGGGATCTTGGAGGGTGTAGAGGGCTGGGGAAGATGGTCTGATGCATCCGAAAAGGGAGGAAAGTCCAGTAAGTCTTTTTTCTCCTGGTGCAGTAGCATTTTGCTGGAAAAATTCATCCTACCATTTGCAGCATTTCAGCTTCCCACCACGGCAAGTCCCAATGTCAACCAAAGCTCCAGAGCATGCAACAAATGAGCAGGAGCCCCGGTTTTGCCTGCATGCTACGGTATCAGCAGCTTCTTGGCTGTAAGCTGCAAAAAAAGAGGAAAGAAGATTCATGTGTATTTGTCACAGCAGAGGACGAGAGAGTTGCAGTGTCAGATTACCAGGCATGGTATGCGGTTTCCTGCCACAGTGCCAGGGCTTACAAGAGGAAATTCCCTGATTCCCTGAGTCAGTCCTCTATTCCAAACAGAAAGCAGAAAAGGAAAGAAAGCAGCTTTCTACCTCCTGCTTTTCTTACTGGTGTCTGGGTTTGTGACTGGGGCAACCCGATCACACCTTCTTAAGGTCTTCGCACCCAAATAAAATGCAAACAAACCATCAGGCTGTAATGCATTTCTCTTGGAGACATGTATTTGTCATTCAGTTACACATAAACACACTATTGTCTGTGAAAAGGCAATAGGAGACATAGAAAAACATATGTTTGAAATGAATCTCACAATACTCTCAGAAAAATTGATATGTTATTCAAATAACAATGTCTTAACTGAACTTCTTGAAGCTTTCAGTTCAAGTTTTACCAAATGTTAAGCATAAATATGATATCATAATCATTCTATCCTGCTTTGAATAGTTTTCTGTATGCTCACAGGAAAACTATACACTTTGCTAACATTTAAAATATGGTGAAGCTAACACAGATGGCATAAAATTGCAAAAGATGGATTTCATTCACAACCAGATCAATGAGACTGACAATTGCCCCAGGAAAATGTTTTATACACTTAAGCATACACTTTAAACTCAATAACTGTTGTCACTAGTGCTGTATGTGATTTTAGCTAGATGGAATGCTGGTTTTACCATGCCCAACGCGTTCAGAACTGAAGAGCCAAGTGATCACCTGGTGTCAAACACTACAGCTTCATTTTCTTCAGTGGAACCACCTGGGGGTTAACCCACCTAGAAAGCTGGCCAAAAGTGTGGGTTCAGAATATTTCCATGATAAGCACTCGGATGTTCAGCCTGAAATTCAAATTGTTTTCTTTCTATTCAGCACAAATGGATCTCTTAAATCACTTGGAGCCTTGTATACCTATGCACTTAAAAGGCAGAAGAGGCTATTATTAGCAGCTGCTCTGACTTCCTGCAAAACTCAAACCAAAGATTTTCCCTGTGCTTTTTCCGGCAAGCTCAATCACAGCTGTGGTCAAACGGGACTGTATCCTTGATTTAAAAGGCATGCATGCCTTTTAAAGGCAGATATATTTTCTATCTATTCAAAATTATCTAATGTCTGGTGAATCTACCACATTTCAGTCCATTTGTTCCAGTGGTTCTCAAGTCTTACCTCTTTTGTTAATCATAAATTATCTGAGGATTGTGTGTTGCTGATCTCACTCTGCTGCTTTTTAAAGATCTCACTGAACCTTGATTTCCCTTGTCTCCTAGATTAAAAAGCCCTCTAGTGTGATGGGTCTTTTCCATGTGTAGGTCTTAATGGAATGAGACAAAATAACTTCTGGGCCTTTCCCAGAGACTCTGCTGAACTGAACCAGCTCTGCAGCCATCTCAGAGGTCATGATTTTTTATAAGATCCAGAGTAATTTTGTGGTGCATAGAATGGACAAAATCCAAGAAAGCAGTCCAGAAGCACACCGTACAGGCACTGTCTAAACCTCCCTAGAAGGGTCTACTTTTGGCCTGAGGGGTTCTATTTTTCTTCACTGAGAAGATATATATTTGCTGGTCTGGGAAAATAGATACACATTCGTGTCTCCTGCAAACAGAAGCAGAGATGTAGCTTAAACTGCCCCAGGTCCTGAGAACAGCCTAGAAAGCTGCATGTGCTCTGAATACATTTAATGCACATGGACAGCATAGAGCTCAGGCAAAGTCCAACAGTCACTACAACTTTCTTTCAAAAATATAGGAGGTCTGCTAATTTAAAATACATTTTGAGTGGGTGGGAATGCAAATGTGAGAATAAAAATCTCTCACATCGCAGGATGATGTCTGAAGCTTCAGCCTACAGAATTGCCTGCATGCATACACAGGAGTACATCTTCTTTCTGTCGTGTCATCAGGCAACTGGAATACAAGATTTGCAGGGCTATAAAGACACCATCAACAAGACCATCCAACAAGATTAGGACTATGACTAGGGAAGGGGACTTCTAATATGAAAGGTACGGAGTGCAAGAACACAGAGGTATCATGAATCTCAGCACTGGGCTTTAATGGACTGCTCTATACATGCAGCCTTTTAGCCTTCATCTCACCTATTTTCTATCTTACCTGGAGCAGCCTGGAAGAGGAAGAAGAGAACAGCAACAAGGAGGAAAAGGATCCTCATGACTGTCAGCTGGTAGGGTGATAGGCTTCACCGGTGAGAAGATATTTGAAGACAGATGGAAACTGATGTTTCTAGGCAGGATATGGTTAGTCCCTGTACTTATAAAGGTCTCTGGGGTTGAGCAACGTAGACAGTTGGGGGAGGGAAAGATGGGTTGCCTGGAGAACAGTGAGTTCTTGCCCTTGCAGTTGTCCTATTGCTATACAGACTGGTGATGTACGAACATGTTGTAACCTAACACGTTTTAAGATGCCTGACCTGAACAATGACCAAATCATATTAGCTGATCTGAGCAGCCAAATCGCTCTGTGCTCTCAGGCCCTGTGCCAGCTGGTGGGCTGCACCCGGAGAGGACACGGGATTGGAGGAGACAGGAGGTGGGATCCAGTGATCTGCTGTACTGTAAACCATGCAAATCTGCTGATGGGCCATGGCTCTTGGCCATGTTTTGTGATAGCCTGTCCTCCCCCCAGCCACCAGGCACTGCGAGCCTAGCAAAGGCCAGGGAGCTGGCCTGCAAGGCTGCATGAAACAGGGAAGCACAGACCCGCCTCCCTGGATGTAGGAATGGATCAGAGCTTCGGTCCTCGCGTTGACTGGAGTTGTAGGGCTGCAGCTGCACTTGCATGTGCTACTGAAGGATAAAGGTAAAAGGGTTGTGGACATGCCCAATCCCTGCCTATGAAATCTGTAGACACGGCAGTAGCTCCATTCTTCCAGATGTTCTTCTAGGATAATTCAGTGCTCCATTACTCCCTGCCTGAGACATTTAGGGTCTAACTTAGCCATGGGTTTGTACTGTCCTTTGAAGATGAAGTCATTAAATAGAAAAGACTGTCTGGCACTATGCACTGTGCCATGCTATCACAGGAGAGCACACCCTAGTTCCCTTTTAGCAACTAGCTAAGCTCTGTCTTGAAAATGGTGGGGTTGTGTGCCCCTCTGCTGCTACTGGCACTCAATTCTTGTGCCCTACTGATGGTTTGAACCTTCTTCCAAATTTTTGCCTTCATGGAGAAGGCTTCATGCAAATGAGGATACTCCTAAGTACAGTTCCTCCTAAGCATGTGGGAAAAGAAGCTTTTGGGGAATGAGTCTTTTATGTTAAAACACTCTTTGTGTTTGTATGTGTGTGTTGGCAATATTTTTTTAAGTGACCCATTGGAAATGTTAAGCTGCCTGCTGCTAACTGACCTGTGAGCTAGGCCATAGATGCAACCCACACAGCCCCAAATGCTCTACTTGAGGTTTCACACAGGGCCCCCCTTCACACGCACCCCTAGCTTAAGATCTTTCCTGGCCACAGAGAGGAGAGGAGATGAAATCCACGGGAAGTCTGTGATGATGAAATATGGCCAGCCATAAACAGGTAAAGCCAATTGCCATCTTATCTGCAAAAAACAGCAGGATCTAATGGAGAAGGAAAAAGTGTTTGCCTGTTCCTTGCACAACCCTGCTCCTGCCTCCCCCAGGCAGCACGAGGGGCACGAGTGTTTGCTTGTGGGGAGTTGTTCTGGGGGGAGTTTGCTGAGCAAACTCTGCCAGGGTCCGGCCTCGGCGTCACACGTTGTTCAATGCTCTTTGTAACTAAACAGTGCTGGGGAGAGGGAAGGCAAGGGAAGGGGGAGCAGCTCCATCCCGCCTGTCCCCCTGCCCAGCTCCAGTTGGAGAGCAGCAGCAATGTTTGTCCTGAGTCTGGCTGCCTCCGCAGAAAAGTAAATCCCTGCCCCGTGGTGATAGCAGCCCTCCGTGAAGGCTCCCCAATGTTTGGGAAAGGGAGCCTGGGCAAGCTGCGTCTCTTCTTTCTTCCAGAGAAAAGAGGAGAAGGTGTTGGCAAACAGTAACTAGTACGCAGAAAAAGCAGCAGAGCTGTAACTGATAGGAAGCTGGTGTGTGTTAGAGTTAATATTTGACCCAGTAGTGAAAGAGCAGACAGGGCAGTTTGCATGGGACTTGACCTTGTGAAAAAGGGAAAATTCATTATCCAGAAAGAGTAAGTTCATCTCTTTGTCTGAGTGTTCCTTCAGAGGCTTGTTTGTTGTTTACATTTTCAGCTCAGAAAGTCTCCTTTTGTAGTCTGTTTTCTGGACTGTGTGGCGAGGACGGCAAATGTCTTTGGACCTAAAGGAGAGTCTCTGCTTTTTATTACAGTAGACGGGAATTAATGCACGAAAACACAACAGGAGGAGTGATTTAGTCAAAATCTCCTGTAGTCTAGGAGTAAATAAACAGGCAGCATCAAGCAGTGGTGTTGAGTTGCCCCATCCCAAAGTTAAGGAAAAGGAGAAAATGACAGTGAGAGGCACAGACATTTGCAGACTCAATGAAGGTGGCAGTGGGCTGAAGGTACAGGATGTTCGTTACCCTTGATGGAGCACTTGACAGAGGCTGCTCAGGCATAAAACCGGGTCTCAGTGGGGGATCTCTTGTCCAAGTGCCTGAAGAGCCTGTAGAAGATCAGCCATGGGGAAGAAGTCACTGATACCAAATCTTTGGAAAGTCCCTATTCCCATCACTGTTTTGAAAACTGGTCCATTCTTCAGGTTACCAGGGAAGAGATTTTCCAAGGTCCTACATTAGCTCTGAAGGGTGTGTGTCAATCAAGAGACCTCTTTACTTTCCCCCATGGCTTGCATTATAGCCTGAGCTGCACTATCAAAAAGTTTGGGTCCAGCTGCCCTCCTATCAGCTCTCCAAGGGAATAAAGCCGAAGTTTGCCTGGCAGGGATGTTCTCATACAAATGGGGTATGTAAACCATTAGGTTTAAGGAAGGGAATATTGACAAACACTTTTGCTAGGTGGTCGGTTCATCACTGTGACTGTTCTTACCGCAAAATTATTTAAACCATTACTAACAATACAATGGTGTAGAGCAATTCATCAGGATTTGGCATCATTTAACACTTACAGACTGTGGTCTTCTTGTGACTGGAACAAAGAGATCTAGACTTATTTGACAACTCTAAAGCTACAGAAGTTGAGAGTTTTTTTCTAGCACAAATACAATTTATAGACAGTTTGTACAGGATAATTGCAAAACAACAGGGAAAAGTCAGATCTGTTGTCATCTTCAGACTAATAAGACAAGAGTGCTGTCAAGCTTTTGATGGGAAAGTGAAGACAAGAGGAAGGAAATAACATCTATTAATCTGACCCTTTTGATTTCTGTATTTCCTTTGTACTTTTGATTGGAGTTCTTTTTAGACTGTCTAGATAAGAAAAAAAAAAAGGCTACTGTTGTGGGAAAAGAACAATCTCTTTCTTTGGTGGGATACAGCTCCACATTTGGAGATGATGGGATCAATTAAATTCCCTAAAAATAGTCATCCAGTGCAATGTGGAAATCCCTAGTTTTTTTCTAATGCATCTGGCTGAAGTCAGCCTTGTGTTGCCCCTCAGGATAGACGTAGGAAATTGACTCCAAAAAATGGACTTTCCACCTCCATGAATAGTTGCAACAGGAGAAAATAAGTTGACTGTGGATCTGTAGCTATAGGAGGATACAATGAAAAATTCCTTGTTCGTATTTTAGCACTACAGATCTATTGGTTACATCTACACTATTAAATAAAACAGGCCAGGACTCTTCTCTGATCCTGTAATTGAGTGACAGAGCACGGCTTGCATCCATGAGCCTAAATTCCCCCACCACACACACACACACACACACACACACACACACACACACAAAAGCAGAGAAACCATATCTAAAATGACTAGCGGGAATAGTGTGCAGTATGAGCTATCCTCTGACCTATGGGAATTGCTTGCATCAGTGGTAGTCGTCCAGGGCCAAAATTGTGCCAGGGACTGTGCTAACAAACAGACAGTATAAATGATCATAGAGCTGTGTCCTGTGCTCGGTTTTCCTGTGTCATGGCTCTCTTCTACTTACTAATATAGATATAGCCCTTTGGGCCCAAGATAAAGCTACTCAACAGCCACAAGTCAAATTAAGAAGGTCTGTTTTTTCCTGTCTTAGGCTTAGTCACAAGATTGTAAGGACAAATGTGGTTTAGGGAGGCCTTGTCAACGAAAACCCTTGTCAATGATTCATGGCTTAATCATATTTTGTGTGAAGAAACTTCCTTATGAGTGTTTATTTCTTTAAAGTCTCTCCTAAATTTTATTTGATACCTTCTACCTCTTATGTGGAAAGAGACACAGGACAACTCTTCCCTACTCACCTTCTCCAGGACACACTTCTTTTTCCAGACCTCTGTAATATTATCTCTCAGAATTTTGCTTTCCTGACTGTGGAGCTCTACCTTGTTTAGTCCTTTGCATCATCATCAAGCCTGGCTGCTGTTTCATCCACTACCTTTTCCAAACCACTTGGGAATATGTGCAACAACACAGTCTAATTTGTTTAAAGAGACTGCTAGACCCAGCAAGCCTTGGGTCAAAACTACAGAGCAATTATGGCCAGTAAAAATAAGAGATCACAGTTATTGGCTTTAGAAGATATTTATTTCTGTGCGTGAATAAAATAACATCACATATATATATAGCTCCACATTTTCCAAGAACAGCCTGAACTTGAACTGATTGAAAATCCAAACATCCCCGTGAGGTAGGCTGGAATAGGTGGTCAAGGTGCCAAAGTGGCTTGTGTATTAATTAAAAGCAAAAAAGGGAGTGACTTCAGCGAGGAAAAACCTGGATCTCCAGAAGCAGTGTGCTAACAGGATGTATCTTCTGGAAGCTTCTTTCAATGCTCAGTTGCAGGAGGGTTTAGATAGAGGAGGAATTCATGAAATATACCCCCTCAAGGCAGTGGAAATGTTGCTGGTATGATGGCATTGACCCAGAAAGCCTTATCTTCTTATTTGGCTATAATTCTGTAAGGATACAAAGGATCTTGTTATTTTGTTGAAGTGCAGTCTATGCTCTCCGTATAAAAGCCTTGATATCTGCTAATTACTTTTCAGAATAAATGTACAGGGTGGGTTCAGCCTGCTGATTTAAAGACCTGGGTTTAGATACCTACATGGAAGGGTCCCCATGTATGGTGGGTGTCTAGGTCCGTAGATATCTAGCCTGCAGGAATTACGGTCACTGGCAAACTAGTCATATTTCCAGTTGTGTTAAAATATTGATTCAGTTCACTCCAGAATGAAGAACCACAGAAGTCTAGTGCCGTTTGATGAGCTCTGGGCTATCTGCCTGGCATTTGCCACCTTTCCTGAAAACCACTGGTTTCCCATAGGTCATGACCTATATCAGCCAGACCTGTATATGTGGCTTAGATTCTGAAACATCTCAAATGGCAGCAGACCCCTTTTTTTAGGCTAGTCAATCAAGCCCTTTGGTTTCAATTTCTAAGACTTCATTTCAAGCAGTGCAGCGGGTTGGATCCTTAGCTTGTAAAAGTTACATTGTACTTCAGAATATCCTGTTGGTTTCAACTTCTACAGCTGTAGTGAATCAACCTAGCTGAAAATCTAACAGGCTAATAGGAAGAGATATTAATCCTGAAGATTCACATCCATTGAAATTACTTATGGGTACATTCTTTTGAGAAAGATTTTCACTAGAAACATTACACCTGGAATCAAACTCAAGAGGTCTTCCTTATCTCCCAGCCCCACTTCCACTTGGATCAGGCCTAACAGATTTTCTTAACGATGTTCAGTGTCGGAGATCTGCTGTTGCCATTCCTAGTCTATTCACTCTCAGTAGAAATTGTCTCCTAAAGTGAGTGATCTTTCACAGATGCAGAGGGAATGAGTCATTCATTTGTAAAATTGTCCAGTAATAAGTTGTTTCTGCACCCTTTATATTGCTGAATTCCTAAGTGGGCACTTCCTTAGCATCATTAATTTTGTGACAGTGACTGATGATATGATTTGGGTTTCTTTTAATCACTGTCTCACAGCTATTGTGTTGGCCTATCATTAGGGTAAGTCCTGTGCTAATTTAATGACTGAGGATCCCCACGTACTGAGCAAATGCTTTGAAACCTGTTCTCTGGAGCCAACTCATTGTGATTTTTTCAGTTACTAGGAACCCTCAAACCCTGGCAAGTTTATACATAACAGAGCATGGAGTCTGGGAAACTCAGAAAAAGACAAATCTGAGTCTGTTTTTAGCTGGGCTCTGTCTGGTCACATCAATGGCTGAATATCTGCCTAAACATCTCCTACTGGGATAAGTTATGACATCATGACTATCCCTCTTGTGGAAAAACAAAAGAACCTTTCCTAATTTCCCATGAATTCAGTACACGTGCCTGGAAAGTCACTGATGGCAGCAATGATCAGAACATGGCAAACAACAGGACAAAATTACTGTGAGAATTAAAAGCATGATGAGTACTTTTTATCTTAAGCTAAAGTGAATTCCCCAAAAGCATATTCCAGTCCTCAAGGAAAGAAAAAATCCTGCTATCAGGAAAAATGAATTGTCTCCTCAAACACACATCTATCGTACACATTCATCCTCCATGTGGCCTTTCTGATAAATAGCCACCCTGCAAGCCCCGCGGAGTTGTGCTTCCTAATCAAAGAAATAGGAGCCAAAGTAGGTAAAATGGCAGAATGAAAATGCCCTCATGCCCTTCATTCTGTGACACTTACTTTGAACAGCATTTCAGCAGCCCCCCATGGCATGATCCCGAGGCAGAGAATGTGGGTGGGCATGACCCAGCACGGCAGAAATTTCCCTGGCTCCTGCACTCTGCGGTGTCAGCAAAAGCCAGATCTGCATAACCTGTGGGAAGAAGAGCATGTTAAAACCTCAGTTTTCAGTCTAAAATGATTAAGAATAAATATGCAACAAGTCAGGTGTGTTGCATCTCACCTGGAGTAGCCTGGAAGAGAAGGAAGAGAACAGCAAAGAGCAGGTAGAGGATCCTCATGGCTCTCAGTCAGCTGTGGACTATGTGTCCCTGCAAAAAGACTCAAAGACCAATGGAGGATGAAGCTTTTTTGAGGAAGAGACTGGGAAATGCACCTGGTATTTATAGGGCTTGCAGGATTATGAAATTTTGATGTCCGAGTGCTCTGTCAATCAGTAACTGCAACCAACCTTTTGAAAAATAGACTGGTTATCCCACATACCTCAGGCGGCAATGAAATGTGCAATGAAAGTTCCTAAGAGTGAATTTCCACCTGGTTAGCCATTTGTGTAATCTGACCATCAGCCAAGTCTCACTGAGTTGCATGAGTTCTCATGGCTTTTGCAAGCCTATATCCAACACAGACAAGAGGATGGGTCAGGGAGAGGGCTTGGAAGTCGGGAACTATCGGCATCTACTCCGTTGGATCCTTCGTTCACTGAGGAGTTATGTAACATTTTGTCTCCATCTCCCTGCTCCTGTCACTGGGGATATAACATCAAAGGCAGAGAAAAGCATTGGGAAACATTTGAGTCTTGATGAAATTTTTCTCTGTCACTTTTTAAAGAGGTTTCAGGGCATCTTCAGCCCCTGCTGACACAAGGGCTGACACAAAAATCTCTCTCTCTTTTATTTCTCGCTTATGTCCCACCTTGAGTGCTTTGCTTGGATTTAACTGGGGATCCTACTAAGCCTGCAGAGGGATAAAAGCTGCCCTTGGATTAGGAACTGAGGTAATATCCAAAGGTCTCATTGACTTCAGTGTATCTATGACTTTCCCTTTTGTTTCCCCTCTTATTTCCCTGAAATGATGGGAGAATGGGCTGATTCCTTAAGAGTCTGTTAAGTTGCATAGGTATTACAGGTGTGATTGCTCTTCTTACAGTGAAGGGAATGTGATTTCCAGTTTCAAAGGGAAATAGGGGTTCTGAATTCCTGGACAAGTTTTAAGTAGCTAACTTTAACCCCAGGGTGGGTAGTATTTATGATGTCCCAGTGAAAACAGACAGGCTTCCAGAAGGTGATTCAGAGAAAAGACTTAACTCCAGCTGCAATGAACTCAGTCTTGGAGGAGTCTTTCTAAACTCCCTTGCAGGGGAGCTGCCCACGTCTAAGGACTGTTGTTGTGAATATCACTCCTCTTASTCCAACTCTTCCCACTCTCCCCAACTGCAAGTGTTTTGCAAGGCTTTGGCAGAGCTGCATTTGCAGTATCAGAGGTGCAGGCCTGTCATCTGTTTTAATAATACTGAGGTTGAGTGAAATAGTTGGGCAGACAGAATGCTTAAAAGTGCAAGGTCTTCTTGGGCTTCACTTCAGAGCATCTTCACAGTGGCTGTAAATTGTTTGAGAAACACTAGTAAGAGGATGAAACACTGAAAGTTTTTTTCTTAATGAAGTCCTGGGCTTGCAGATGTCAAACCACTGCAATAGCTCTTGTACCCATAGGAATCTTCTTTTTGTCCAGATACCATCACACATAACCAATAAGTTAACCCCTGTCAAAACCCAGCCATTCCTGTAGTTCCTACCTCTGGCATTCAGGTTCAGCAGTTTGCTTCCTTATTACCTCATTTACCAGATTTAACTGGAAGTTAATGGTATTTTTGTTCTGAGAATTATTAATAGGACAAAGACATTACTGATGTTTATGTTTAATCTACATAGCAACAGGCAAGCTTAAGCAGCTAAAAGAAAGTAGCAGCAAGGTGAGTCACATAAGTGCTCACACAGGGAATAACACTATGATAAATATTTTTTTCCATCTTCCAACCATCAGCTCTAATTACCAGAAACCAGCAAACTCTCCAAAATCTCCTTTTTCGTCCCATTGCCTTAGAAAGTATTCTCTTTTTGTCACCAACTCTCCAACTTTTCCCCTTTCTAATGGAGAGAGGGTCTGCAGTCTGAGCTGATTCATCACTCATGTCTTTTCTCTTTCAGTAAGTTGTCATGGCTGAGTGACATCCTGTGACAATGGCTGAGAGACAGACACCTGACTGAGAATATGAACATGAAGAAACCAGGAAATGAAACCCTTTTGTTTTATGGAGGAAAATCCAAAGAAAAATGAGTTTTCCCCCATCTATCCTTCATGTAGACAGGCTGAAGATGTAGTGACATTTTGCAGACAGAAACATGCTTTTTAAGTGCTCCCTGATGCAGTTTATACTAGGGAGGAGTCAAGTTTTCCACAAAGAAAAACAGAATGTGACAGTGGGGAAGGTAATGACTACTCTCTTCCACCATGTGCAATATTTGAACCAGCTCCACTCACTTTCAGGGCTGTATGCTGTTCCCCATCTATGGAACAGAATAAATCTCTTACCAGCATCAAATGGCTTAAATCTCAGTGTTGTAAATTGTTGTCTCCTTCATGGTTCTTGCCAGACAGCCTTATTTCTTTCAGAAAGAGAGTAGCACTCTTGCAAAGTGAGCAACCCACTAGCCCACTAGCACGGGTAGCCYGAAAATTTCTTTCAGAGCAATAGGAAAATTCCATGACTCTGGCTCCCAGCAAAAAACAAAGACAGGTGCAAACCAGTTGCTTAAAATCGGGCCAAACCTGTATGAAGTGCCTGAAGAGCAGAGCCGTGTGGGCAGCGCAGCGGTGACCTGAGGCTGGAACATGATGGTGTGTGCATCAAGCTATGCCCCACGGCAGCCAGGACCAGGAATGAGGCTCTCCTGCAGAGATCTCTGGTGAGTGTTAACTTCCAGACATGATCTGGGAACACAAGCGGATGTAGGTACCTACCCTAGAGAAATCAGGCTCTCTCAAAAACAGCTTTTGGGGGGCTTTACTTAAATTCTTATGTAAGAATACTGCAGTACAAACAAGACAAAGAACTCCATGCAACAACTGATAGTAAATGAGAGAGAGGGAATAAACACATGACACTCAAATGACTTTTAATTCTGTCTTTGTGATCATGAAGGGATGCCAACCAATCATAGTAGAAGCTCTCCTACTTGTGCCTCAGTGGCTAAGTGCAAAAGAAGGACTTGGTACATCAGCAGAAAGAGATCTCTGCATGATCATGAGGGGAGCAGTGTCTCAGAATGGTACTCCTTTTATTTCCCTCTGGTTAATAATAGGAAGTTGTGTTAACCTATGATGGATAAAGAGATATTTATGTTTTGATGTTTTTAATCCAATTTTGCTAAATTTTGCCCTAGAATCACAGCTTTCCAAAGGTAAATTACAAGCAAAATCTAAAATGCTGAGTGGCCAGCCCTTGGAAACATCATCTTCTCTCAATAATCAAGCACACAGAGTGACTGAGTAAATTTTACAGTCTTCCTCAAGGTAAACATTTTTCTTTTCTTCTTCTTTTCTTCTACTCTTCTTGGTTGACTAGCTACCTCTAGCTAAACGCAGTTCATAATGAGAATCATATACATGGTGCTGATTGCTTTTCAGGTCTACTTTTTCTCAAAGAAGTTCTCTTAAACACAACTTAACAGTTAACGACTAATAAATCATCAAGATGCAGGTATTTAATAGTATAAGAACTATTATGCTTCTGGGAACTGTTGTCTATAAGGTGTACATGTATTTGGGCACTGGTAAGACTTGATTCTGCCATTCTAACTATGAGTATGTATTTAAAAGCACATAGGCACACGATTAGCCAGCAAAGCACATGCTTACATCCCATTGAAACCAAGTTAAAGTTAGCACACGCTTCAGTGTTCTCCTGAATGAGAACTGGTGAGTAATAGTAGTACAAATCCTTGCAATACATGCAGAGTGAATTATGTTTACAGTGCTTCATCTTCCATTAGTCACAAATAAAATACATTAATTAATTATGATAAGTCTTTGTTCTTCAGTTGTGCTTTATATCTGAAGTTTTCAAGACTTTGCAAACAATATCAGAAGAGGGGCAGAAAAGGAGGCTGGAGAGCCACTCTCTRTATAAGGTTCAGGGACAGTGAAGTGCTGAGGTTTGGGAACCTAATCAATAATCACCTATTTGCAGTTTGTCTACCCTTGGTTTCTTTGATCTCAGTCGCATGCGTCCTGATGTTGCAATCTGTACAGTGAGTCAACGCTGAGCAGACTTGTGCATGACAACACTGAAAATCGGCATGGCTTCCCATAGTTTCCTGCTTTCACTCCTTAAATTGACCACTGTCTTGGTTCTGAAGTAGAAATGAAGGCTTTTATACTAGGAAACTAAAGTAGTGCTGTAAGGGTTCCTGTGGCTGAAATTCTGCTGAGATGCTGATCACACAGAGAGGATCCTTAGCAGCAGAGTGTCTCTACTGAACAGGCTCTGGGTGATTACTAAATGATGGAGTTTGGTACCGATCCTGATGCAGAGGCATTTCTAGCCTTCCGGGAAGCAGATTATGTTTCCTTAGGTCAGTACCACAGGTAAAGCCCGGGCCTTGCAATTATGTAATAAATTACACAATTGATTTCCAGTGAACTAATCAGTGGATTGCATAATGTGCACAAGACCTGAAGCACATGCAATATTTGCCCTCTGCCACATGATGGGCTGTGTCCACTGGGGACTGGAAGAGAAGAGAGGCAGTGCCTGGTTGGGGGCCAAGAGATCTTTTCTTGTGTCTTCATCACCAAAACTAAACCTCTACTTGCCATGCAAGTACAGTGACAAGCACTTAGTGATGGCTGTGGTCAGGTGACAAATAAAGAGTGATGACTCTGGGGGATTTTCTGGGACCGCAGCTAATTTCAGTTTAATTTCTTGCAGGAACTGTCCCCTTTGTGGGTTGAAAGGCCTCTATATAGGACCATGCTACCTCTTAGAGGGCAGAGACAGTAAGGGTCAGCCAGTCTGGCTAATCCACCCAGGATTACTTTTGTTGTATATAATTCCCAAGGAGGTATTCCACTAATTATCTCCTTGTGGTAGGGATAGATAAGCATCTATCATCAGCCTCTGGGATCATCGTGTCAATCTGCTCTCTGCCTCCTTATTTCATCACCCCATCCACCAATAGTGCTTCCACACCTCTCTGGTCTCTCCTTTTCTCCCTATCCCTGCTCCTGCTTTCTCCCATGGACCTGGCCATGCTGGGGGATGAAATCTGGCCTAATTTTAGCTGGGAATGGGATTGCTACAGCAACATCTGTAAAGGCCAGCCGGAAAGAGTCACTCAAATGGAAAGGTAAGCCACTGAGCTGATGATTTTTGAACTCCCTTGTTAACAGACATGCTGATAGGACATAAGCCAATCTGATTTTTGTCCGCTGAAGTTGACAAAACTCTCAAGGCCGTTTGCAGTGACTCAGCCCTGCTGCCATGGAGGGTCACTTCTAGCCTTCTGCATAAAGGTCTCCGCAGAGCCACCCACGGCTAATAGCACCTGCTCCTCCTTGCATGACGCTGCCAAGAAACGATGCTTTTGATGGTTGCATCTAACCCCTGCCTCGTAGGACGGGATTCCTCCTGGGTAATGAGCCCAGACACTGCCAGCAAATGACCTTCAGAAAGGCCAAGTTTTGCTAGCACCAGTCAGGGCTGCATTTCACAAGAGCACAATTTTCACACCCACGCTTTTGCAGGGGGTATAATACACAGTTTCACCCAGCTTTCACCCTCATCCTCAGCCCTTCAAAGGGTCATTGCATCTAGTTTTGTGGGCGTTGGTACAAAGAGCACATGTAAAAGTTTGGCCTTGGTAAAGATTTACAAAAAATGGAAAAAAGAAAAAAAAAACATAACTCTTCACAGCAAAAATACATTACCTCTTCACAGGCAAGCCCCATGGATTGCTGCTTTTCAGGCAGGACTTGCGAAGCAGAATCCTCTGGGCTGCCTACTCAGATAACCTGAAGCTGATTGTGAATATGTACATACCTGACCTTATAATCCGGCATCTCTTTTCCATCTAACCCCTCCACTGGGTTGAGGCAGAAGGACAGAAAACGTACAGGGAAACTTTGGTAAGCAAATAATACCCTAACATGCACTGATGCTATTTAATGGTGGGCAGTAGGAGAGCCAGTCCAACAGAGTGCATTGCTGGAGGAAGGAAAAAGATGGAGAGTTGTCTTGACTATGCAGCTGGATGTGACAGAGGCTGCTCATAGAGCAGCTGGAACAGCTGGGCCCACTCTCTCACCCTCCGAAGTATAAAGGAAAGTATAAAGGATGTAGGTCTTATGCAATGATATATTTGCAACAGCATTTTTGAGTGCAGCAATTTCAGAACCATAAAGCTGCTTCGAAGAGCAGAATCAGTGCTGCCCTTTTGGATCCTCTGTGCACATTCCTCTTGACTGCAGCATGGTCTGTAGATCACCATTTTACAGCACGGTAAAACAAAGCTGCAGGACCTAACCTTTCTTTTGTTGGAAGGAAGGAAGGAAGCTATGGGACAAAACCACTTTGGCACATAGCTCCTACTCTTACATAAGTGTCAAAATCCTGGGGAGTCATTTGTACAACGGAAAGGAGATTCAGCAGCGTTTCCATGCACAAATGTCTGAGAAGCAGTTTCTCATCCTCCACTGGTACAAATCAGTGAAGGTCTGTCCCAGTTGACAGGTCTATCAGGTTGGGGAATCAAAGTTAACCAGGATTGATGCACCTGCACTGCCCTTCCCCTGCCTTTTTTCCAGCTATATAAAGCAGGGACCTCACCCTGGTGGGGGAATGGACAAGCAGTGGATTTTGCCTGTTAATTTCCTGATGGAAATGTATAAATAAATGTATTGTAGGCTGAAACAGTGAAGTTTTTTATAGACAAATCTTCCATGTCTTGTTAATCATGGTTTCTTTTGCACTGAAATTCAGTAGTCTCTGTTACACTTGGTACCTCCCCCCTTGGCACCTTCACAGGCACTGACTTAGTGGGAAGTCACCAGATGAAAAGGCAAATAGAGGCACAGAAAGAAGGAAGCAGGTGAGGGGAGAGAAGCCAGACTTCTGCTGAGTCTTGTCAGGGCATTGCACGTGGTCCATTTTTAGCTGAACTTGCCTCCCTTGGTAATTGTGTAACTAATTGCTGCTTACTGCGAATTTACATGATTTGGGCCAGCAATAAGAGTAGTGTCTGAGTTTGTCTGGCAGCTGTGGAAGAATACCGACATATCATCTGTGTGTCCTTTCATCTCCTCCTGATCAGTGAGAAAAATAACTCACAATTCTCTCTCTTGCAACGTGTATGTTCAAGAATGATTGGACAAATCCACAGGAAAATACTCTGGGAAGGCTGGTAAACATGCAAAAAATCTCATTTCTGGAAGCAAGTGTCAGTCAGAGGAAGCTAAGAGAGTGTATCAAGGAAAATGCAACTATAGGTTTGTCACTGTAAGAGACAGGTTCCTGGACTAGAGCAACTTTCAGAATGACCCTGCACAACTTTTCTCAAGTTTCTTACGACATGACTTGTCTAAGATTGCACAGGGGTTTGGTCAGGGCAGCGCCTGTCAGGGACGGCATGGTGAGCCACATCTGCAGCCTCTGGCTACCTGCGCATCTGAGATGCTGCAAGCAAAGGGCCACCCTAGTATTGTTCCAGTGTGTGACCTTGCACCAGCCCTGGGCGAGGGGGAATGATGTGCTGGGCAGGGTCTTACACACCAGCCCAGTCATGGCCCTTGCTCTCTTGGGAGAAATTCACAAGTTCTTCACAGTAAAAATAAGGCATATGAGGTATCTGGCACACTTTTGGGGCTTTTAAAATGAAAAAAGAGTAATAATAAAGCAGGGAACAGTATTGGATTGGAAGAACAGTTATCTGCAAACTGATGAGCTCTGACTTGTATCCCTTACTTTTAAATATTTATCCGTTTTAAAAATTTATTCTTGATTGCATCTTACCACCAGTGTCAGTGTCTGTTTCTATTTCAGCACCTGTGTTTCTTCTAGGTCTTCTTACTACATTTAGTTCTGACATTCATTCAGCTTCTGAGGAGACAACCTGGCCTTCATTCAGGATTATATCTGAGATCTGCACCTGGAAAAGCAAGTGAAAAATAGAAAAGAGAGATAAAAACATCTCGTTATGAATGCAGGTCTTGAACCCGATGTTGCAAGAGATTTGAAGATTTGATTGGAACAATGGGATAAAGAAGTTAGACGGCTCTTAGAAAAACTATTTAAGAGAAAGGTGGAACCTTGTGTGTGTGTGCGTGTGCAGGTATGTGTGTTCAGATTTGGGGACTGCAACAAATGGGAGGTAGAGATAAGGAATTACTTTCAGCTCTTTTTATTGTTGTTTTGCCCTGAAATCATTCCAATGAAATATTTATCTCTTCTGGATTCCTGGATGATAATCCATCTCGTGTCACACCTGGTTTATGGTCTGCTTTTAAAGGTATCAGTCAGTGTCATATCTGAAAGTCTGTCTCCTCTCTCTGCAGAGAAAGATAAATATTGACTCCTTTATAACAGCAAAAAAAATGCATTGGGAAAGACAAAAGCCCCAGCATCTCTCTGATGTGGCAATCTTGACCTCTTGTTATAACACAAGACCATCAGAAATGTCCTCTCAGCCCGTCTGGCCCAGGACGTGGTCTCTGGCAGCAAGAATCCAATATGTTGTTCAGGGACACCATGCAAACCTGGACACTTTCTGTCAACCAGTCATCTCATACTCCTCCAGCACCCACCGCTGCGGGAATAAGTACACTAGAATGAACACCTCTGCCTATCCTTTTATTACTCATTTGTGGACCTGCTGTCTATGAATATGTCTAGTCCTTTTTGACTTTGCTGACACTGTCTGCCTCCACAGCCTCCCATGGCAGCAAAGTCCAGAAATTTGCTGTCTGCAGTATAAAAAAAGGGATTTTTTAAATCTGTTTTAAACTGAGCTCCTTCTAGTTTCCTCAAGTGCCACCAGTTCCTGTACTATGGGATTTGGTCAACATCAGTTCCATGTTCACCATATCCCCTCCCTTCATGATTTTGCAAACCTTAGTCCTATCCCCACCACCACCACCACCACCAGTCTTCTCCTTTCCAAAATGACAAGTCCCGGACTCTTTATTCTCTCTCCATAAGGCAGCTGCTCCGTCGCCTTTGTCATTTCAGTTGTCCTTCTCTGGACCTTCTCCAGCTCCAGCATGTCCTTCATGACATGCAGAACCCAGGACTATACGCCATACCCAAGATGTGGGCCCAGCAGGACTTTTTCCAGCAGCAAGATGACACCCCATCTTGCCTTCCCCCTTCCTGATGGTGCCCAGCACTGTGTTGGTTTTTCCAGGCGCTGGTGACTCACTGAGCTGACAATTTCAGAGCACTGTCCACAGTGACTCCAGGATGTCTTTCCTGAGTTCTAACTGTCTTCTAGTTCTGTGTCACAGCCTGGATTATTTTTCCTAGATGCATTGCACTGAACCGCTTCTATCCTCTATTATTTGCCCACTCACTCCGTTTTATGAGGTTTCTTGCAACCCACACAGCTTTAAAAAACCTGAAAAAAAGATCACAAACCTTCAGATTTCACTCCTTGCTTTTTTTTTCCAGGTCATTGCTGAAGACATTCACAAAAATTGGTCCCTGCATTGGACTGGTACACTCCACAGGTGACTGGCAGTCATCCTTGGTGCAGGTGGACCCTTGGTGGTTACCAGCACCTCAGTCCTGCTCTGCACTAGGGCAGGCATGAGACCTATATGCAAGTACAGATAGGGATGAGAGCCTGCAGCAGCATGCAAATTGCATCCTGCAAATTGTCTCCAAGAACTCCTCCTTAGAGTTACACTTTACAGGGCTTCATATAGAGCAGCTGTCACTGGCAGGAGACACAAGTACCCTTCTTGTTGCCCATGTAAGAGACACAGCTCGGCAGTGAGTGGTACCCAGCTATGTATTTACTGAACAAGGCAAATTCAGTCAAAAGCAAATCTTAAGCAGTGCCAGAAGATACCTGTCAGCCATTCCCTTCTCCAAAATAGGCTATTTCTTTCAGTGATTGAGAAAGACTTTCCATGTACTGCTTACTTTTGACACCTAGCACAGCAAGGGTTTCAGGACACAGCATAGACTAGTGCAGCTCATGGCCTGAGATGACTGCTGTGGCTGAGAAGTGATGAAGCCTTCTCTAGGGAATAAAACTTCATCATTTACCTCTTCTAGTTTTCCATGCAAAGACATTGAGACACCTTAACTACAATGTGCGACTGGAAAGAGAAAGCAAAAGGGCTAGAGAGTTTTGGGTTCATAAGAGGGTCTTTAACGGGGAGTAAAGATATATGTGCATGTGTCTGGGGATTTACAGGGCTGGGAGACTTGGCTTTGAAATTTCTCTTGGGTGTCTTTGTTCTTGCTCAAATTTGGGTCTATTGTTTGCTTTCTTTGTCTTCTGTTCTCCATCTTAGCACATAGTTAAAGGTGATAATGAAGTATCTGACTACTATACTATCTTTCTTTACACCTGGGTGAGATCCATGATCAAGGTTCATCACAGCAAGTTAACTAAGTCTAATAACTCTCTGCTCAGGAGCTGGTCATCCTAAGTTTGGTTTTCTATCAGGAGACAAGTAGGTACATTCAGGCACTGGCTTCTTTTAGATGTGTATTAGAAGGAGATAAACTGTAGCTCATAAATGTTTCATCTCTCCATTGACGAGAAGGAGAATAAGGATATTATTTCATTTGTGACATCTATTACGAGATAAGTCGATGCTTTTGCAAGGTAAGTCTAATCCTTTTCCATTTTATGACAGGAAGGGCAGTCTTCATTTGTGACTAAGACACCTAAACGTAGGTGTTTGTCTATCTGCCAGGGGCATGTCTCAGGTCTCACTGTGGTCAGATCTGGGTTTGATACAGTCGATGGATACCTTGGACATCCATGTGGACCTGGTGCCCATGACACAGAACTTCAGAAAACCTGCAGTCTTCTGAGATGGTCACTGGAGACCAGGCAGGGTAACTCAGGGTATTTCAGATGTATGTGGGTCTCTGAATCATGTCCTTAGATAATACAGGCATTGAAGACTGAAAGTGCTTAAAAATGTTAAATTGGGACAGGATTCAGTCTGCAATTACGATATGCAAATTTAAGTGTGTGTTCGTGATTCAGCTGCCCCTGCAGGAGGCACCTGTACATGAGCAGATAAACCATGCCCTGAACTCCCCTGACAGTACTGAACTACAGACTTGATACAGGCTTTGCTTATGCAAGTTCACTGTATCATAACTGGTTGAAGGTCAGAGCAAATTGGTGATGGGGCTATGGCATCTTACCAAAAAAAAAGGGCCATCTGAACTTTCTTTGGCCTTCTCTTAGCAAAGGTTAATTTGCACCAACTTAATTGTCACTGGGTTTTTCTCTGAAAATCCTCCCATAAGCGTTAGAAAGCTCAGTTCACTCTAGAAGCAGATTAATTTGTTTCCTTTTTTTTTAATTTAAAGGGGGAATTAAAAATAAAAAGCTATTCACTTGTGTGTTTTTTATCTACAACTGCTGCTATATAAAGAGTACATTGCATGCATGATGGGAGACGGTAATTCCAGCCATGGTTTCATCAAGTGCAGAATAAAAAGTCCAGCACCACTGGAAATAAACCTGCAGAGTAATAGGTCCATGTGCTGCGTGGAATTACAAACACAGCCTTGTTGCTGTATTTTTACACTTCCAAACATATCTCAACCCAGCACGTTTTGAGTGAAAGCCCATATTTATGGATGCATTTCTTCATAAGAGACAAAATAAAGATATGACTCTCCAGGATGTTTTGTTTAAAAATCTGCAAGAGTTATCAGAATCACTGAAATAAAATATGTGTCTGTGAGTAATAATCGATTCAGACCTATTTCTGTAAATTTGAGCCTTAAAGTGTTCTTTTTATTAACTGTTTCTACTCAGAGAGTGTCACTGCCAGTTCTTCAGGGAAACGTTTGGCTAGTTTTGTAGATGGGAGTGAGAAACAGCCAAACACTGCTCTGCCTATCTTATTATATTGTAAGGTGATATCTTAAGTATAGTAAAATCTCATATCTGCATTCACTCTACCCAATAGCACTTACAGTTTTTCTTCTTTTTTATATTCTGTCTGAGTTCCTTTTCCATTCTCAGGCATAAGATAAACTGATGTTTGAGATCATTTGTCTCTCCTACAAGTGATTTTCTGCTGCAAAAACCTTTACAAAAATGGTTTCTTCTAAAGTCCTCAATTCTGGCAAATCCCAACAAATATTTCCCACAGAATCCCCTGATCAGAAAAAATCCCTCTGCAGAAAACACAGGAGGTTTTTTTCGAATATTATCCTACTGTTTGTCTGACCTTCACAGTCTAAACAGAAAATTAAGACATAGGAATATGGGAAGGGACCTCTCTGATAATGAAACTGGAAGCATTTTTTCTGGCTTCTATTGATTTGAATTAAAATAATTTCATAAATAATTTCATGAAAAACAAGGGGGGGGGTTAGTGTCACAGGCATCTTGTTGCAGTTCTATTCTCTCAAAAGCAACAATAATTATTTTTTTCCCTATTAGCTGCCCTAGTAGTGCTGGGTATGTTCTGGGACTCCATCATGATAGGCAGTGAACAAGTACAAACACAAGGTGTGATCTTTGCCCTTCTGGGCCCCTGAGTTATACCCCAGTTCAATGCTTATTAACTGTATGTAAAGAGAGGGAGGAAAGAGAAAAGCCCCCTCAAACCATAATTTGCTGCCACCTTAAATTCACATCCAAATAAACTTTTAAAATTTAAAATTAAAACAAAACTTTTGCAATAAAACAGAATTGGTTTGTGGCATTTGACTGCCCATTTGAAAATCCTCACTCCTGTTTTTAAAAATAAATTTTGACAAGTCTTAAATTCAGCTCATTGCAGAGTGACAATAATCTGTAAATCTCAGCATTTTTATGAAATGTAAAAACTGTTCCTACTGACTCCTGTGAAATAATACTTCTTACCAGGTACTAGTCCGTCAAGAGAGTATTTAATAAACAACCAAACACACCAGCATCAGTGCCAAAAATGTGCATTTGAGACAGAAAGAGGAACTCCTTGGGGATTATTAATTACTCCCTGGATTTCTTCTACTCTCAGACGTGAAGTCTTCTCCAGTGCCTCTTATGGGAGAAAAATAAACACTTGAACACATCCTGATTTGAAGTTTGGTCCTGGTGCACTAGCACTCCCAGAAAAGCATCCAGCCACCTGCACTGCGTTGTACTGTTCACCGGTGAAAAGTCTGCAGAAGGAAGTACCCAAGTTTCTTTCCATTCAGAGAAGTCAAAGGGGCAAAAAAATCAAATTGCAGTGACAGAATGGTGGCATAAATCTTCCCAGTGGTTCAGCAGAGATCAGGGCTGTGTGAACACACTCATAGGGTTTGGCACATACAGACTCCAGCTGCATCGGTCTCCACATGACACACCTGCATGCACCCGATGCACAGTAAGGAGCCGTGTCCCCCCACCTCCCCTCCATCCTCCTTTGGGCACTTCCGTTGCTTGTTTGTTCTTGGCAGAGCCGAGGACATAAAACTATGGTGAGGTAGCGACATCTGGAGGGCAGCCCACGATGGAAATCCTCTGCTCGCTCAACCCATCAGTGACAAGCCAGTGGTTCTGGGACATGGGATAGGGGCCCTCATGCCTAGGTTTGTCAGATAAATGAGAATTGGAGTTGCTGAAGGGCTCACACTTAGTTTTCAGGCACAGGGCTAGGAACAGTGAAAACATCGTAACAGATCTTGAGTCCTTAGTTCATCAGATTCTTCTGTCTTCTTGGGATTCACCATGTCTAAATCCACACTGACAGATTAGACAGTGCAAGGAAAAATTCCTGATCACTATATCTTCATGATTTGTGCTGATCAGCTGCTGTCCCTGACACAATTTTGGCTTAGGCCAGCTGACACTGACCCAAGCAATTACTAGGAAGAGTTTAGAAGTCAGCACAGCAAAGGGGCAATTCCCAACAGACTGGCTGGACATAGAAACGTTGTTTTAGAGCTAAAAAAGGTAAACTGCATATAGCCAACATGGGAAGACGGTTTCAATTTCTTTGACCACAAGTCCAAAGAATAGACATGACACGCTTTTGATTAGCAGCATAGAACCAGACTGTAATTGTTACAGGATGCATCTCCTTGCTGACAAGTGCTTTTGAACATGCAAACAGTTTGTCCTGTTGGACCCAGTGCCTGGCAAGGAGCAATGGCTGTGCTGGGTGCTCCCCCCGAAGGCAGCCAGTCAACAAGGACTGGCAGTGGCCCCAGCCCTTTGGCCACACTGATGGATTGGACAAGATACCTCACTGCTGCACTGGTGTGTTGCAGGAGACCCAGATGTGATTCCCAACCAGAGCAGAGCTTGGGGCAGCCCTGGGGCTCTCTGAAGCTGTGGTCCCCAGTCATGGGATGAGCTGAGCCCAAGGATTATCTATTTTCCCCTCTGTCTCTATCCCCCAAGACACTTGTGGATGGTGACAAGCAACCCATGGGCAGATAGAGTGTCTTCCATGGCTGGGTGGTCAGACAGGGCAGTCTCTGCACGGCAGCTTAAGTCCTTTGCACTTTCAGGCTTGGAGCATTGCCAAGCCCATTTGTAATCCCACCAGCATGAATCCACAGAGATGACCTTTTTAAGACATCCCATCTACCAGATTTCCTTAGGTGATCTTCCTCATTGGCTAAAAAGCATTTTGGTGTCAACTTGAGCTTCTTAGCCCACTCACTGGGGGTGTGAGCTCAAGATTGCTGTATTATACCCATTCCACACTTGTATCATTCTGATAGCTTTTGGGTCAATGTCCTCCTTTGTGTGTAGGATGCAGAATTATGGACCTCTACTTTCTGCTAAATGCCTAGTACCACCTAATATGAGCATATAGAAGAAACAGAGCCAGACTTCTCAAAGTGCACAATGATAAGATGATAGGCAGAAAAATAAAAGTTGTAACAAGGAAACAGGTTGCCATGGGGTGCCAGGCTGGCAAGGGCCAGTAGTGCAATAGATAACGTGCCATACAACATCCTAGGAGACTGCACATTGGACTCCTGCTTGGCTTGACGACAGTGCCCTGCCCTCACCTGATGTTTTTTCCATCTCCCTTTGTAGGGATGTAGAAGCCCTGATCTGGAGTTAGTTGCATTTGCCCTTGCACCACAGGATCAGAGCCAAGAGAAGCATTGCCTGGGCATGCCATCAAGGCCTGGGCAGCTGGGATGTCCGGGCACCACAGGCCAGTGCTGCTAACGTCTACCATGGCCCTATGTCAGGGGAACTCTTCAGCCTCCCTTGTGGGCCTGGGCAGGGGGAAGGCTGAAACTATCCAGATACAGTCTTTCTGCCACCAGCCCAGCAAGGAAAGGCTTCTCTGCTATGGCTCACCTGCTGCTCTCCAGCAGCAATGTGGGGTATATAGTGAGAGGGCAAAACAGGCTGACCTTGGGACTCCCAGCCCACAGCACTATCCTGCAGGATAAGGAAATCCTGAGCTGGATGTGATCCAGGCACACAACCTTCAGATCTGGAGTCAGAGGTGCTGCCATTGCGCCATAGGGTCAGAGACAGAGGGGCAGCATGCTGCCTAAGCATGACCCCAGGGCTTTAGTTTTTATGGCCAAGGGATGCTGTTTGAGGAAAGAGGATTTTGAATTCATCTAACAAAGAAGTGGGATCATCTTTGCCAGGTGTCTTACTAAGCCTGTGAGGAGGACTTTAAATAAGGTTCACTGGAGGAGGGAGGCCAAAGCCCCAAAAGAAGTGGAGTAACAGAGGGCAGGGAGGAAGTACCTGGGGGACACCAGGAAGGGGGTGGGGGTTTTTATACTTCTCCTAACTGGGGGAGAAGTGTCTGGGCACAACTGCAAACAGTGTCGGAAACAGAAGGAATCAGAAGTCCATCTGCAATGACAGGGACATTGTGGCATAGATCATGTGATTAGATCAGCCTGTCCCACACCTGGACACCACAGCTCTAGAAGTCCTGTCCTGGCCCCAACCCTGTGTTGGCCAGGAATCGCAGCTGCAGAGCAGGGAAGGTGTCCCTCTGATGCCACAGTGCGGTGAGGGACAGTGGATGTGGTGGATTTAGGCAGAAGGGACAAGGAGGAGAGATCATCTTCCCCCACCTTCACTGCCAACCCTCCCTGGCAGCCCACTGAAAGTCCCCCAGGGCCACCAGGCTGGCCAGGGGCTGGGGCCAGTGGCACAATGGACAACACACCTGAATATGGATCAGGAGACTGCAGGTTTGACTCCTGCCTGGCTCAACCTTTTTCTCATCCCAGCCTGGCTGTTGTGGACAGCACAGTGATGGTGCCCTGGTTTCTCCCAACCTTCCGGCAAAGACCTGTGTACCAGCTGGGGATGTGAAGGCTTTGGCTGCAGGGAGCATTTTCAGGGTTGAGCTGCAAATCCTGAGAGGAGTGGGGAAGATGAGTAGCAGAATGACAAGCCAGGACTTGAGGAGAGCTGAGCTGGACTTAGTCGAGGGGCAATGGCAGAAGGCTGACTTGGCTGAAGAGGGGGCTCTTGTCTGTGCCCCAGCACAAAAAGGGCAGGCCAGTGGCCATGCAGAAAGCAGATGCCACCACCACCATTGCTGTGGGCAGAAACGGGCTGAGCCACGCAGGAACTGAGCCTGCATCCTCCCGATCCATGGTCAGGCATGTTGGCTCTTGCACTGCTGGCCTCAACACCCAGCCAGTCTGGCACCCCCAGCAGGCATCTGCTTGTCAAGATGGACTGGAAGCAAAGGGTAGCACAGATTTACCTTTAAGCTCCTGCCCTTGCCCATGACTGCTTTCCCCTTCCCCACAGCTTTGTTCCTTCTGGGTATAAGTGCCTTAGTAGAAGCAGATCCCATAACGTATTGCTACTCTGAAATAGAGCAAGACTGCAAGGGCCAGGGGTGAGAAATGCAATTTCCAGGCCATCGAGGGAGGCCATCCCTCTTCTTCTCCCACTGGGGCCATGGCGCACACTAGCACTACACAGCATGGTTGTGTGGTGTCTGTCCCAGAGGAAACAGGGTCCTGAGCATGGTGTGTCCCCTGAGGGGCAGGTGGGGTGGCTGTGCAGCGCATCCTGGGAGAGGTTCCACTCACCTGGCAGATGTCCAGTGCCCACCTCAGACCGTGTGGCAGATGGGGACACTCACACCTCTTGCATGGCCTGACCCAGGACACCATGCTCCCCAGGGGTGGTCAGAGTCCGCTCTGGGTTCATCTTCGCCCACATACCCTGAGCCCTTGCTGTCTCTCTGCACCTCAGCCCCATCCCTCCCTGCACATTCATCCTGCAGCCTGGACACTGCTCTGCAGCCAGAACTTGGCCACCCCCTCTTCATGGGGTGCCCCCATCCTCGTCACCTCCCATGGCCCTGCTACAAGGGCACCCCCAGACACCTCTGGGGTGGTCCCCATGGACAACACATCCCCACCACCCATGCCACAGTCCAGGCCTGGGTGCTACATCCTTCCACCCTGACCTCGTGGCGCAAGGGCAGCGCGTCTGACTCCAGATCAGAAGGTTGTGTGTTCAAATCACGCCGGGGTCAGGCTTGACTCAACACGAGCTGTCCTTTGTATTGCCCTGCTTTCCTGCAGAGCAAGGCTGTGTCTGCAGCCAGTTACCTCAAAGACAGTGCTGTGCCCATTGAGAGCTGAGGGGTCATAATCAGAGAGGAAGCCAACAGAGGGCTTGTTGTGGAGGGTGTCTGCTGCAGACTGCCCTGTCAAGAAGATGAAGGAAATGAAGTCTCTCTTATGGGACTGGGAGAAGCTTCACAACTGCAGGCTCTGTAACTCATGGGGGACCGGGACTTGGATTCTCCCATAGCAATACTTGCCTGGAAGGGTAACATGGTGTGACACAGTCAATCCAGGAGATTTCTGGTGTGGATCAATGACAGTGTTTTGGGGAAATATCATGGCAGTAGGAGGAGGTTCCTGATGATGGGAGAAAGGCTAGAGTCAGACCCAGCCTCAAGAAGGGCAGGAAGGAGGATCTGTGGGGTTATAGTCCAGTCAGCCTCTCCTCAGTGCCCACATGAAGATTATGAAACAAATACTCCTGAAGACCGTCTAAGCTTATCATGTGCTCCAGCCCCAAACTATCTTTGAGGCACTGCATTTGGCTTGCTACAGTTTCCTACTGCCTTGCAAAGCCCTGCATATAATGTAGATGAGCCCCATGGAAAAGCACAGACATCACACCTGCCCCCAGCGCTACCTGACACCTGACCCCAATGTGATTTAGGCCTCAACCTTCTGATCTGGAGTCAAAAGCGTTGCCCTGTGCCATGATGTGAGAGCTGAGGGATGCAGCACACAGTCACACTAGACCTCTGGCTTTTATGACCATGCAACCTTCCTTGAGGAATTATGATGGCTTCAAAGCTGACAAGATCCATCAGACAGATGGGGGCAAAAGCATCTCTACCACCAGAATTGCTAAACTACTAAGGAGGGCTTTAGAAAACATTAATAAGGGGAAAATCTCAAAAAGGTGCTGAAAAATAGGGACAAAGAGAAAGCTAGATTTACTCCAGGTTGTCAATGTGTTTCTTGTACTGGGAAGCCCAATCCTGGGCACCATAATCCAGTGACAATCTCAGAAGTGCTGGGTGTATCATGGATTCTCACTTCTCTTGAGCTGCTGCCTATCTTCTTACCCATACGGCCCAGCATGCAGTTCACCTTCATGGGTGCAAGGACACACTGCTGACTCCAGCTCAAGTGCTTGTTCCCTAGTCTACATTGTTGTTCCCCCAGTTCCCCTGTTTTCTTGACAGTCACCTCCAGGCTGTATTGCTGCATGGGATTATCCCATCCCAGAGGCAAGATGTTGCATTTGCCTTTGCTGAAGACTCCTGCCAGTGTTTCTTCACCCTGTCCAGGTCCGTCTGAGTAGCAGCCCTGTCTGCCAGTGTCTCAACTGCTCTCTTCCCCATTTGGTGTAATTCACAGCTCACAAAAGATTGGGCATTGGGCACAGAGTATAGTGGGCCCTCAATGATACACTTAGGGGGAAGGGATCCAGCATGGGCACAGACTAGGAGGATCATGATCCAGCAGGGAGGACCCTGGGCCAGCTGGGCCTGCCACACATGCCTGACCCTGTGCATTGGGATAAGATGGTGGCTGGCAACGGCTGAAGACTCCTTTTTGCAGGGGACAGAGGCGCCATCTGCCAACTGGTGCTCTGTGTCACTGGGATCGCAGCTTGTCAGGCCCAGACCTGTGATGTTGGGGAGAGACTGCCAGGACTCATCTAGCTCCCAGACTACTCTCAGTTGGTGCACATCCTCATGGGCACCAGGGATGCTGCAGGGGAGACAGTGAACTTATCATATGTCACCTAGAGAAGCCTGTGGGTACCAGGTAGAGATCCCAGGAGGCCAGGTGGTGTTCCTGGAAAGTGGGAGGAAAGCCGGGTGAGGGCAAGCCACCAGACAAAGCAGGTCCCACATCCACCACGTCCAGATTGTGGACAGGAAAAGGTCGAGCCAGGCAGGAGTCGAACCTGCAGTCTTCTGATCCGTAGTCAGGCGCGTTATCCATTGCGCCACTGGCCCCAGCCACTGGCCAGCCTGGTGCCCCCATCATACTTTCTGTACCAGCTGGGTATGTTGGGAGTGAAGGGGAAATAGGAAAATTTCATCGCCAGCTCCCACCCCTATCCATGACAGCCTTGTCCCTCCCCAAAGCAGGAAGAGAGCAGCGTTGGTCCAGTTGATCCCAGCACCCAACAGGAGCAGTGCCCGTGCTGGTACCCCCCCATGAAGGAGGACAGGCAACAAGGGCTGGTGGTGGCCCCCAGCCCCTTTGGCCACACTGGTGGGTTGGGAGGATGTCTCGCCTGCCCCATGGGAAGTCCGGCTGCCATTCCAGGCTAACACAGGGTTTGGGGCAGCCCCAGGGCTCTCTGCAGCTGTGGAGTGGGCTGAGCCCAAGGCAGTCTGTTTTGTGCTCTTCCTTCCTCCAAGATGCTGGTGAAGGGCAGCAGGCAAGCTGTGGGCAGAAGGAAGGTCTTCCCTGACTGTCTGGATGGGAATATCCCTTTTCTGTGTGGTTCCAGGGCCACTTTCTTCCCTGGGCCACCCACATGCAGGGCAATGCAAAGGCAGTGCCCTGGCCCACATGTCAGCAATCCTAAAATCACAGATTGTAATAATTTTGCTACTCACCTTCCTCACTTCTCTCAGGATCTTCAGCCACACCAACTCATGTCTCAAGTACCCAAGGCTTCCCTCACATCCTGACCAGTTCTTCCTTGTCAGTGAGTACCAGGCCCAGTGCTGTACTTCTCCTATTCATGTCATCTAGCACCTGCATCAAGAAATCACTGCTGGTGTTCTCCAGCAATCCCCTGCATTTCTTGAACCCCACCATGATACCAACAGGATAATTAAAATCTCCTGTGATTTCCAAGGCCTGCAGCTGTGAGGCTTCCTCCTTCTGTCTGAAGAAGGCTTCATCTCCTTCCTCCTCTTGATCAGGCAGGTTGTGAGAGACACCTACTACGTTTTACCATGTCAGCATCTCTTCTTATCTTGACCCAGAAACTCTCAGCGATCTTGTCATTTGCCTTAGAGCAAAGCTTTGAAAATTTAAGACACTCTGCGTCAAATGCAACCCCTTGCCCTCACCTTCCTATCTTGTGCTTCCTTAACAGCCTGTATGCATCCATTGCAGCAGTGTAGTTACGAGGCATCTCAATGAACCTAGTAAGCTTGTAACTTGTCCATTGCACATGGACTTCTGATTCCTCCTTCTTGTTTCTGATGCTGCTTGCAGTCATGTCCAGGCACTTCTGCCCCATTCAGGAAAACTGTAAAAGCCACCCTATCCTGCTGTCCCCCAGGTACATCATCTCCACCTTATGTTCCTCCATTTCTTTTGGGGCTTTGGCCTCCTCCTCCTATGAATCTTACTTAAAGCCCTCCTTGCAGGTTTAGCAAGCAAGCTGAAAAAATGCTCTTGCTCCACTTTGTCCAATGGATCTTGTGTCTTGACAGCCATCCTCATTCCTCAGAAAGTGTCCACTGGCCATAAAAGCTTAGACTCTGCAGTGCCTGGGCACCGTACTCCTCAGTCCTGACCACACAGTGAAAAGGCAGCATGTCTGACTCCAGATCAGAAGGGTTAGGATAAGCGCTGAGGGTGCTTGGTCTGGGTGCCTTGCCTTTGCTTCTGAATGGGATTATTTTGCCCCAGGGGCAGGACTTGGCACCTGTCTTCCAGCCTCTCCAGGCCCCTCTGAAAGGCAGTCCTACCATCCAGGAAACAGACTGTTTCCCAGGAGCTAAAGTGCAGGTGTCCTTCCCCAGCCCCAGCAGTTGCTGACTGAACCTTTCTTTTCCTTTAGGGCTAGAGGTCGCCCCAGGGCTTTTGCTCTGAGGGAAGTCCAGAGAGGTGGGAGAAATGCCAGGCCACCATGGAGAAAGCAGTCCCCTGTCAGCATCAGCAGGGCCAGGCCATGATCAGGAAAAGGCTGAGCCAGGCAGGAGTCGAACCTGCAGTCTCCTGATCCGTAGTCAGGCGCGTTATCCATTGCGCCACTGGCCCTGAACAATCTGCCCTTTCAGGGGGGCTTCTGTTCACTGGATGGGGTGTGTGAAGGGAGCAGGGAATGGTGGAAGATGATTTAGTCGAAGTACAGAAAAATTTTATGAGATTCCTGGCAGCCATGTGGTCTAACTCCCTGCTCAAAGTAAAAGAACCTTTGACATTAGAACCTTTTGTCACAGCCTTGTCCAGTCGAGCTTTGAATATCTTTAAGGATGGGAACACCAAAACTTTTCTGGGACCCTATTCTAATGTGAGACCTCCCTTACCGTGGAATTATCCATGGTAGAGGATGATCAAGTCAGGAACCACTTAAACCAAACAGACAAATGAAGGACAGAAAGGTAATTGGGAACAGCTGAAATGGATTTACTAAGAGCAGATCGTACTAGATCATACCTACCTGACTGCTTGCCTGCCTTGGGGGAAAGAAGTGGATATTTATCTCGACTTTAGCAAGGTTTTAAACAGGGTGTCTCAGCGTCTCCTTGTAGCCAGACTGCAGACGTATTGACCCAATGGGAGGCTAAGAAGGTGGGTGAAAACCCAGTTGAACCACCAGACCCATGGTGTTGTGCTCACCAGTCATAAATGCAGCTAGTGGCTTGTTATTAATGGAGTTTGTATGCATTGATACTGGTAACAATACTCTTAAATGTCTTCTTTAACAATCTGAATGCCAGGATGGGGTGCACACTCGGTAAGTTTGTGGATGAGATCGAACAAGGAGCATGGGCTGATACACTGGAGGGCAGAGCTGACATTCGGATTGGCCTTGTGAGGCACGAGAAATGGGCTATAAAGAAGCCATGTGAAGTTTAAAGAAGACAATCACAAAGCTCTGCCACTTGGAGAGTCAAGCCCCTGCAACAGGGTTGCATAGAAAGAGGCCGTCCTGACCCCGGTGTGATTTGAACACACAGCCTTCTGATCTGGAGTCAGATGCGCTGCCCTTGCGCCACGAGGTCGAGGCAGAGRGATGCAGCGCCCAGGCAAGGACCACGGCCAGGGTGTTGGGGAAATGCCCTCCATGGGGCACCCTGATCAGGGTGATAGAGGGGATGGGTGGGTGCCAAGAGAGATAGTGGGCAAGGCCTGGGGTATCCAGGTGGAGGATGGCCACCCAGGGCAGGATGGCATGGTGGCACAGGGGGCAACATGATCCTAGGGGACCTGGGCTGGCAGCTGATCCCATCCCATCCCATCTTGCCCCATGCAGGGGTCACATGTACTGCACAGGGTAGCAAGGCTGCAGCTATACAGGCACTCACTGTTCCCACATGCTTAGCACGACCCTCCCTCCGCCTGTGGCTGTCCTGCAGTCCCCCACCAGCATCTTCAGGACGCTGTGGCAGACACTAGCAATGCCTGGAGCAAGCAAACAAGCCATGTCCCTGGGAGAATCAGAGACCTCAGGGCAGCATGTYTCCTGTGGGGCCAGCAGGGTGCCTGCCCAGCACACCCTTGGCAAGAGAAGTCACGCACTGCCAGTGGGTGCCCAGCACCCACCTCAGACTCTGCTGAGGAATGGGGCCCTCAGCCCTTCTGTGTGGCCTGGCCTGAGGCATCAGCCTCCCACAGTCCCTAAGGAGGCCTCAGCCTGCGATGCCTTCAGCTTCCAGCCTCATCCCCTGMGAKCATGTTGCCCCCCTGCGCCACCACCCCATCCTGCCTTGGCCATCCATCCTCCACCTGSACACACCRGGCCATGGKGACCCTCTCCCTGGGCACCCACTCACCCCCTCCACTGCCCTGCTAGGGGAGCACCRGSACACCCCTGGGGTGGTCCCCATGGASAGCACATCCTCACCACCCAGGCCGCGGTCTGTGCCTGGGCGTTGCATCCCACCGCTCTGACCTCGTGGCACAAAGGCAGCGCGTCTGACTCCAGATCAGAAGGTTGTGTGTTCGAATCACACCGGGGTCAGGCTTGGGGCAGGACTGGGGGCTACCTGTGCTTTTCTGTTGTGCAGTTTTCCATTGTGGAGCTTGTCTATGTCACACGCAGGGTTTTGCAAGACATTGAGAAACTAGAGCAAGACCAAGACAAGACCTCGAAGATGGCTTGGGGCTGCAGCACATGATATGCTYAGGTAGCCTGAGAGATCTGGATTAGTTTAGCCTACATGGTGGAAGATTAAGAAAGGATCTTGTGGAGGGTCATGACAGGGTTAAGTTGGAGGGGAATTGCAAGTAGCAAGCCATGGGAAAAGGTGAATGGGGGAACTGTTACCAGCTCGGACAAGAAGGAGTCTCAACAGGAGCCTCAGACAGACATACCCAAGGACACCGGTGCAGCTGGGAATGATACATCCTGAGAAAGTACAGATAAACCAGCAGAAGCCAGTGGGAACCAAGGCTAAGAACAAGACAGCTTTTCTCCAACAAAGAAGCAAACAGCAAAGTACAAGGCATGATCACTGCGTGCGTGATCGGTGCAATGATTGGCTACCTGTGACATAATCTGCAAAATGATTGGCTTAGCAAAGCGTATATGTGAAATGGCTGAAGTAGCTAACTTTTCAGTATAAATATGTGTTAGAATAAACAATAAGGGTCTCAGGACGCAAACCCTCCTGAGTCCATGTATTGAATCCACCACAGGATCTTAATTCTGCTTCCAGATTAGCAGTGGTGTTACTTGATGGTGGCTGGGCATTTTGCCCTTTTTGCAGGGCTCAGGTCTGCCATAAGGGCTGGATGAACTCTTTCTTTCCCKTAGGGCAAGAAGCCATCCCACCTTTGCCCTGCAGAAGGCCCAACAGGTGGGACAAGAGCCAGGAGAGGGAAGGCCTTTATGGAGAAAGCAGACCACCACCACCACCACCACCCCAAGGTAAAAATGTCAAGCCAGGCAGGAGTCCAACCTGCAGTCTCCTGATCCAGGCGTGTTATTCATTGCCCCACTGGCCTTGGTCAACCTAGTGGCGCTGGTAGACTTCCCTTGTCCCTCATTCTGTCTCATCCTCTAGACTGTTAGTGAAGACATTAAACAATATAAAACCCCAAATCAGACACTGAGGTTGCCAASCAGACTTCCAGCCATTAACCACCAACCTGGTGGTCTAGCAAGTCTTCCACTCACCTTGCGATTC
>NW_020447578.1:0-2042 GCF_003343035.1 Apteryx rowi
GCTGGAGGTGTCTCAAGATGGGAAGAGGGTGTCAGATACTGGCACTGCCATAAAGGTGCCCAGGACAGAGAAGAGATTTGACTCCCACACTTTCCTTTTGGCAAAGGAAGGCTACACATCTGGGAAATGCTATTGGGAAGTGGATGTTGGAAAGAGAAGAAACTGGGATGTGGGCATTGCGCGGGAGCCTGTGACTCGCAAAGGGACATTGACTCTGTCCCCAGAGAAGGGCTTCTGGGTCATAGGGTTAGCAGATGGGCAAGACTATTGGGCCTGCACAGAGCCTTGGACCCGCTTGGTTGTGAGTGGGAAACCCAGAAAGATTGGGATCTTCCTGGATGTCTTCAGCCAAGAAGCTGTCATTCTTTAATGTCAACAATGAAATGCATTTGCACGCTTTCACCCTTGGTGGAGAGAGCAGGCAGGAAGGGAAGTTCTTTCCCTTCTTTTCAACAGGGTCCACTTTTGCAAAGCTTGACACTGAGCCACTGAAAATAGTCCTGGGGTTTGAGGAGGACCATGATGATGAGTAAATGGATTACTGATAGGGAGATGCAGGAGGAGACTGCACTCCTGTCAGGCAGCCCCCACGTTTGTGCCCTCCACTCCAAGCTCTTCAGCAAATTCCTACCAGACACTGCTGTCTCTGCTTGCTAGTCCTTCAGTGAGCCAGTCAGGAAGGAGAAGCCTCAGAGTTCAGGCTGCTAGTCAGGAGGTGGAGTTTACCTTCACTTTTTCCAAGGACCCACACAAGGGAAGGAAATGTATCTGCTGCCCAGGAAGTGAGAATAAGATTGACTTGCTAGTGTACAACAGCTTTTGTTTTGAATTTGAGCATGTGAAGCATTTACATGCCAGTCACTGAAAATAGCGGGAAACATCCGTGAGGTGTATTTGTCCAAACAGAGGGCCCTCTTCTGGGATGGGAAAGCTTTGTGAGGAGCTTCCAACCACACTTCTCAGCAACACCTCAGACTTGTATGCCTGGAGCATCACATGTCACACCAGGTCCCTTCTATGCCAGGTTGGAGAAGCAGGCACCTCCTAAAAGCAGCTTGCCTCACCTCTCATCCACACTGCAGAAACCCCCTTCATTTGGGAAGAGTGTGAAAGCCATTTTCAGAGATTCTCAGAGGGTGAATATCCTTCCCTTTGAGGTGAGAAAGGGCTGACCTCACACATCAGAATCAAGGTATGCGAGCTTTCCAGGTCGATTAGTGCTCTGCCCAGCTCTCCTGCCTTCCTGATGTTTCTTGCTGCACATAGTCAGTCACTTGTCTAATGCTCTCCTTTTTGATTCAGCACTCAGCACTGAACCTAGACGCTGACTCTACAAGTGAACCACTCAATGGGCTGTGAGAGGGAAACAAAGCAAGACTGCAGGGCATTTGTGCACATCCACAAGAACACTGCCATTTGGCAAAGGCCACTCAAAGTCTCCCTCGCACAGTTTTCCAAAGAGTCTCTGGCAGAATGAGATTGTCTTTCCCTCCCTCTCCGTTGGGGGTGACTGCTGCCAGAACACCAGGTCCCAGTGTGCTGGCAGTATGGCAATCGTCAGAGGAGGCACCGGACACACGGTCAAACTCCTGGCAGAAAAAGCTGGCAGAGTGAGATCCATTTCATTAACCTCTTATTTTATAGCAAAAGGCATTTGCAGCCCAACAGGCTCTCTAGCAAGCTCAGATTGGCATGATAAAGCAACTGGCACAGAGACATCAGACCAAGTATGAAACTCTGCTCTTCTTTCTGATTTTGCTAATGTTGATTGTCAAAAATCCAGCTGTAATAATCATACTAAGTGCATCCATGTAACCGGGATTATAAACAGCAATGGATGTGGGAATTTTGTTGTTGTTTTTCTTTGACAACTTCTCCAGGTCCTTTAATTCTGAAGCATCTAAAGCACTCAGAATCAGCCGTAGCTGTCATACAGATGAGGAAGCCAAGCAGGGGCCAGCTCCTCTGATCCCCATGATCCGGAGTGCAGGATGCAGTGGAGCTGGGTTCCCATCCACTTACCACATCCAGCCGAGGAAAAC
>NW_020447578.1:3537-6270 GCF_003343035.1 Apteryx rowi
GTAGTTCATCCCAGCTAGCTCAGACTCCCACTGAGGCCATGAATTGCCCTTTAGAGGTGTGGACAGATTTTGTTCTCAGAAGGTCCAATGTCATTTTGGGAATGGTGGCGTATCCTGCCCTGCCTCCAGCCTTTTCTTCTAGAAGGGTATGTGTCTGCCATGCTTGCCAGTACTTGCTGGCTATGCCTAGGCATCCAGACCTGGAATCAGTCTGAATGGCTGTAAACATCAAGAACTGGATGATGTGAATCCTCCTGCAGAATCCCAAGCTGGGGTGCACTACTTTTAGGAACAGGAGTGGGCGCCACAGTTTTCCGTCTCTTCCGGAATCCTTTGAAGCCTACAATCAACTTTTGAGATGGCATACATCAAACTCGCTCGTGTTTTCCTGTTACCCTTTACTTATAGGCTGCTGTTCAGCACACATTCCTGGGGAAAGGACATATCTGCTGGAATTCTCCTAAGTGTCTAAGTTTAAACACTGTGCTTTTCCCCCTTTTCTTCACTCACTCTCTGACTCCTGGGCATTGCAGAGTTGAGCACTGCCCTGTCTAAATTGCAATAGGGAGGGAAAATTAAGGTCCAAACTCAAATACTGTGCAGGGCTCAGGAGAGAATGATTCACCTGCTTTTTGTCTTTCCTATGTCACTACCCACAAACAAGTCGTATGGACTGTCTGTTGGCACACTCTCATGTTGTACACATGCACGTTTGCTCCCTCCATTTGGTTTCATTGCAAATTACTGCCCCTCCTTACAGAAAACAACACAGAAGAAAGGTAACATGTGGTACTTTGTTTTAAGAAGAACTGCCTCCTCCTTAGATGCCTTGGGCTTGTCTAAAAACATTTCTGGAGCAGTAACATGCAGAATCTAAAAGAGAGAGGCTAGTGCTTTGAGGAGCAGCTAGGAGCAGGTCCACATCATACGAAGAACAGTAGCTTGAACCAAGTCTTTCTCTGCAGCCACATTTAACTCTGGACTGTGAGTTATGTGCTGTGGAATAGGGGAGAAGCATTTGACTGGTCTCACAGTTGTCTCATTGAACAAGAGAATACTGTTAAATCATTGTAGCTATCTGTTCATTAGGATTTAGATATTTCATATTCACCTCTCCCTTTACCTTGCTGAAGTGTTCTTTCTTTAATGAACATAGTGAATCAATGCTTACTTGAGAGATGGGAAAATCAGCTCACAGAGAACCAGGAAGTTTAGAATAACTGTCTCATATTTCACAAGTTCTCTTTAAGCTGTTGTTTTACTAGTGGCCCCTGGGCATCTGAACCTGCCCTTCCTTGCTGCTGGTTGAGTCCCGGCTGAGGGTACCTCCTGCTTCCCCAAAGGCCAAGCACTGTGGCTCTGTAGCACGTCGAGCTACTATTCAGATGGCTACAGTTACCTATATCTGTTTTCCAAAAGAACCATGGTTAAATGGTGGCTGTAAGGGAGAGGAGGAGGGAGAGGGAACTTGCTTCTAATCCTATTTCCCTGTGATACGAGCCTGGAAAGCAGGGACAGCTCAGCACAGTGAGGTATACCACTCCKATTTCCTTCCCAGAAAGAACACATGATTTCTGAATACCAGCAAAGCATGAGAAGAGATTGTCTCTATCATTAGAAACAGATAACCTGATATGGCTGTCCAACAAACAATTCCAGTCAGCATAGCATGGCTTCGGTGTGGAAAAAAAAAGTCTTTCCCTTCACTGCCTGTCGTCCCTGCCCTGCTTGTCCTTTCATCTTTGCCCCACCCTGGCCTCAGCAACAGTAAAGAAACTGAGCGGTTCAAAAATTAACCATTATGACCAGGGGAGCAAAGATCTTTCTCACACTTGTACTCCTTCCTCCCTCCTCTTGGCACCCCTCCATGACTCCTTTGGCTCCCTGCGAGCAGGGAACAGCAGCTTCAGGGAGCACTGCCCCATGACACTCCTTCCCCTTCCTTCCTGGTTATGAATCAATGATTACAGCAAAGTCTGCAGCTGATCCCTACTTGCTCTCTACTCTTTTCCTGTAGCAGCAAAGTGAAACGTAGCACCCTCAGCAAGATGCAGGTGGAGAGACAGTATCTACCAAGGTAGGAGAGCTTCTCATGACTACTTTCCTGCAGTTGTTTGTTAATTCATATAGCTCTGTGACGCTGTGAAGGTTTCCTGCAGTTTTGTCTCGCATGCCTGCATTAAGTTGCTTCTGAACCATGCAATCACTGTGGCTATGCACTAGTAATGGAAGTGTGCAGGTTGAGAAAGCAACCAAATGAAGTTTGCTTACTTTAAGCCATCTACTAGAGTATTAGACAAATGGTGGACCCATGTAATCCACTTGGTCTTGAGAGAATGCAACACGAAACACAAGGTTTCAGCTTGGGAAAAGAGTTTATAGGGAAAAGAAGAGAAATAAATCGAACAGCTCCAGCATCTGCCAGCCAGATGTGTTCACTATGGTTAGCATTGAAAGCATTCACTATTCCTTCCACTTGGCTCTGAGATATGCTTTCCTATGATAAGTTAGTGGCAAATAATCCTTTGTGAAAAGCTTGAAGACTTTTCACGTTTTCAGTTCCATTAGGCTGCTCTGCAAAGACTGGTAGAAATTCTGAAACTGCCTGGTTTCTAGTTTCAGCAGAAGGCAGAAATCCTGGCCCCTTCCACAGAGGTGCTAAACTGGACCCTGAGACAGAAGGCTGAAAGCATTATGAGGCTTTCAGCCAGGCTCTTTTCTTTCAGCTTTCCT
>NW_020447578.1:7425-8733 GCF_003343035.1 Apteryx rowi
AACCTCAAAGCGAAATAAGGCCCTAACAATGGCCATTTTAATAAAAAATTGGAAATGCCATTTTGAGAAGTGCATGTGAACACGAAAGGAAGAAGGTGGAAGATGTTTACTATTATTTACGTATCATCCTTTAGCAGTAGCAAAGGATGAGCTCTTGGTCATTGGACCACTCTTTGTTAGTGCTGAGATTTATATTCATTATGCTACTAAGAATAATAATATGAATATTAATATGAATTGTGAATAATGGGAATAATATTATTATGAACATTTAAGAAAAATAACTAAGAAGAGTGCTATTAATGGGAACTTTATTCTTCATCTTTATGCCAAGCCCCAAGGGTATATACACAGAATGAGATAAAGGAAACTTCCTTTGGTGCACAGCTGAAGAGCTGGGCTTCCTTTAACATGACAAGGGATGAAGTGAATACAATATTTAAAGGAAAGAAAGGAGAGATGTGGTACTTGGGCTAATGGAGGATTTTGTTATATTATTTTTCACTGTCCCTTCCATTGCAGCACATCAGAAATGATGAATTTCTGGGCTCGGAAAGGAAGAAGCAAAGGAGCAGTCTGTTTCCTCTTCTGTTTTCTACTGCTAATATGTCTTCATTCATCAGGTAAGTAATCCTCCTTCAAATGTTCCCTGCCTATTCTTCATAGTCATGCCTAAGGGGCTTATCTCTATAGGCAGTCTCTGTTGTTATCTGCATTGTACTCCAGGTAAGACTATATTCCTGCCCAGCTGCAGAGACTGGTGACATGTAGAGGGCTTTCTCAACAAAGAGGAAAAGAAACCACAAACCAACCAAAGATATAGAAACAAGCAACCCTGTTCACACACATACCCATTCAAGCCCCTCACATCTTCCAGACTAAAGAAATGGGCTTTGCCATACCCCCTCTACCTACCCTCCATCTTCTGAACCCACTGGTGCTTGACGATCAGGAAGTCTTGTGTTTCCTCTGGGTCGATGGACTGCAGTTCTTGCAGTCCTTTCCCAAACCAGGTGAGATGGTGACATCATAAATTCTGCCATCTCCACTGAGTATCAAGTCAGTGTGACAGATGAGATACAAGGAAGGCCTAGGCTTTCAGTTAAGCATAGTTAAACTAACTCAAAGTGTAGCCTTCTCAATGGTAGTAGGTTTGCACTGAAACTCCCTTAAGCCACGGCTTTTTCTCCTCTGGCTTGTGATGGAAGATCATCAGGAAAGAGTTCAGAGGTGACACACTCTGAGAAAGGCTGTAAGGACACCTTCAGTTTGAGACATTTTACTCACTAGCAGGGCCCCTAAGGGTGT
>NW_020447578.1:10376-12597 GCF_003343035.1 Apteryx rowi
ATATGCTTTCAACTGCTATGCTTGCAACTTAAATGTTAGAGGTTAAAAAAAAGCTTCTAACATTGTTCTTGCTTTGATCTGTGCCATTCTCTGAATATTGTGTATGCTCATAGTCTCCTTCACACTCGGTGTCCTTTTGGACAAACTCAGGAATTCATTAGGAAATCCAAAACAAGGCTATTATGTCAAGACACCAAGATACTCGATGATCCAGCTTATTCTACTGACACAAAATACTCAATATAATCTTTCAGAAAATTCAGGTTGGTCTCCACAGCTCATCGTGCTAACAACTCTGGCAAGCCTAAACCTTGTTGTTCTTATCCTACTCTTCTATTGGATTGCCTGTAAACCAAAGCAGAAAGGTAAGATTTTAAATGAACCGTCCAATATCTGTTATTCCCCCCATAATGTGCAATTAAACGCAAGAATTCAGTGATAAAACATAGTCACCAAGTGCCGTGCCCTCAGGCATCCAAGTCATCCATGGCAGATGTGACAAAAGACGGACAGGAGACTTGTGTTCTTCTGGAGCAGCAGCTGGAGGCAAAGTGAGATCCATACTAGAAAGAGGATCCCACCATAGGAGTTGGAAGACTATGGGCTCTCACTCCTCTGCCATGTAATGCATGGTCCATTCCACTGTCATGTTCATTGTGTCATTTTGCTTCTGATATGTGTCTCCATTTCCACCAGTATTCTCGCCATTGTTTGGAAAACATCAAGTTTACTTTGATTAGTTACATTGCAAGAAGCCTAGCCTTTCTGTTTTCTACCAGACAAGACAGAGTCCTGGCCAAAATGTTCCTGTCAGCACAGGTTCAGATCCCAGGCCTATGCAATGAGCTGCAAATTTTTCTGTTCAGTTTGAAGGATTTTCCCACTTTAACCTGCCTAGTGCTTTGGAGTTATTTAGTCCCTAAGCTAGGGCAGTAACCATACAATTCTTGGTTCATTAGCACTTCTGCTTTTCTGAGTCTAGCCTCAGAAAAGGAAATCCTCAGGAGGAATTGCAAGGAGAAAGCTTCCCTCTGTTTTTACCCACTACTACATTCTTCCAGTACCTGCAGACAATACCCTTGTGTGGTGTGTTTTTAATGTGTCTTTCCTCTTATTGGATATGTGAAGAACTGAAAACTAAATGGGATGACTCTGACCTAGGAAATGGTGATTTATCTCCTACCCAAATAACTCCTGTTTAGACATTTCACCTTACGTGTCTTGATTTCACACTGAGTGCTGTCCTTGGAGGTAGATTAGATGAATTTTGAAGTTCTGAAGCTCTAATTTCTTTTCTGAGTAGAAGCTAGTCTCTGCTTGACTCCACATCTGAGTTTTGGAAATACAAGTGTGCTCTGTGTGAAATGTTTATCTTCTATGTCAGAAATGGCAATCACAAGGATCCTTTTGTAAACTATTTTTTTTCCTTTTTTTTTCTATTTTTTTCTCCTTCCCCTTCAAGATGCCTTCAGGAATATGGAAGAAGGTAATATATACTAAACAAATCTTTCAAGCAATTGTTAAAAGAAATAAAGGAAAAGTTTACATGTAAAATACRTTTTTCTTTTGCAGGTCGAAGTTCTGCTGGAGGTAGAAAGGAAAAAGAGTTTGGAATATTTAACCTTATACATCTCTGAGCTTTAGATGGCAAAGAGTCCACTCTTCTGTTGCTTCTAACCATGCCATTAGATGTTTTTGCATGGCCAGGGTTGGTGTGAGGCAACTTGGCTCTCCGCCAGTTCTTCTTCAGGGATGAGGCTGCTCTTGCATTGCAATTAGTGTAGTCGAGCTCCATGAGTTGACAGCTTATATATCTATGTCCTGGGAGTTCTTCCGTCATTCTGCCATTGGCTTTGTTCATCTGAGCAGGAGATCCATGAGGTAGCAGGGTGGCAGGCCAGGCAGCGCACACAGGGGTGATCTGTAGGCATCAGGCAGAAATGGCAACACAGACAGTTGTGGGTGAGGGAGGTGTTTGGGTGCCCAGGGCATGTTGGAAAGGGTTTGCCCTGCCACAGAAGTTGGCAGGGTTCTTCCCAGAGAGAAGCTCTGCTTCCTTTTTTCCAATTCAAAGTGGCAACAACCATGTCTTAAAAAACRTCTTTTGTTTTGCAGTGCCACTCTTGGCAGAGGATGGTAAGTGTTCCTTCTCTTTGCAAATAAACCCTTGAAAACTGTTTAAATATGTGGGGGAAGGAGCATTGACACCCTGCACTCAGCT
>NW_020447578.1:13737-18613 GCF_003343035.1 Apteryx rowi
GTGGACTGTCAGGGCAGGGCAGGGCTGAAGGGTGGAAATGAGGAAGGTAGGATGGAGGGAAGCCATTAAGGTGGTGGATGAATGGAAGGGAGGATGGTAGGAGGGAAGGGAGGTAAGTGGGGTGGAAGGGAGGGGAGAAGGAAGAGAGGTGGGAGGAATGAAGGGAAAGAAGGAGGAGAAAGGTGCATCAGCCTTGAAGGAATGGAGGAATAGGGGATGGGAGTGGGAAGCCCAGATATGAGAGAATGGAGGAAGGGAGGGCAGTAGGCATATGAAGTTTCCTGTGAAGAAAAGGGAGCCCGTGTGAGCTCTCTTTGGCCTGGGTGGTTCTCCACAGTGGTGTCCTTTGCTTGGCTGTGTGACCCCAGTCACTAAGGATTTTCCCAGGGCAGGTGCCAGCATAGACATGGACTAGCCAATGGAGGCTGTCATCTTGTGTAGGGTATTAAAAGCTTTGAGGAGTGCTTCCCCAGTGCATCATGTAACCCGAGCACCAGCAGTTTCTAACCACCCTTCTCCTTTCCTGTGCAGCGCACCTTCAAGGACACATAGGTGAGAGCCCTCGAGCATGTGAGAGAGGTTCCTTGTCCAATGAGCAAAGATGGGCATGGGGAAATCCTTGCGCCCGTAGGCAAAGCCCTTTTTCCCGCTAGCCAGAAGCAAAGCCTGCCATTTGCAAGTGTCCCTTGTTTGGCTCCCTTTGACGCCAGCTGCCAAGGGGTTTCCCAGGGCAGGTCTTGATGTCAGCACACACCTGGACTAGTCAGAGGAGACAGTTGTCTTCCCAGGGCAATCAAAACCTTACCACGGTGCCCATTTCAGGGCTTTCTTCATCGTGCCTGTGCTTCAGGCTGGGCACTGTTGCCTCATGGCGAGGGTCTGCAAAGGGCGAGAGGAGCCCCTGGGGGCCTCAGACTGGGCGGGCAGAGGAGGTGCTGTTCTACTGAAGGGCATCCCTCATGGAGCCAGGCTGTGCTCTTCCCAGCATGGGGAGAACAAAGCAACAGCTCTCCCCAAGAACATCACAGCTGCAGACGAGCACTTCCTTGCTAACTGCCTCTGCCTTTGTGTTGTAGAACGGCTGCAGGAGGAAAAGGGTAAGTTCCCTCCGATGCCTGAGAAATTCCCCTCGCAGAGAGACAGCGAGTGTCCTTGCAAGAGGGCCCTGCCACTGTCCATGGGCCTCCTAAGCAGGAGGGCAGAAACACTGGCATTCTTCAGAAGGCTCTCTCGCCAAAACACTGACACCTCTCTCTCTCTCTCTCTCTCTCTCTCTCTCTTTCTCTCTCTCTTTCTTTCCTTTCCACTTCCCTTTGCCTTTTACAGACCGACTGCTGAAAGAACACAGTAAGTGACCTTTGCTTTCTGGTACTTCTTTGGCAACCGTGACCTGCTGAGACCTCCTTGGGGTACCTGCTCAGCTCACGAAAGCCTCCTGGCCTCCCCCAGTTATTTAGGGACACATGGTGTTGTGATAATCAAAAGGCTGAGAGGTTGCTCCTGGAGTGCCCGGGGTGCAGAACGCGGACCGGGAAGAGAGCTGCAATGAGGGGAAGGGAGAAGTCACCAAACACCTGGGTGGTGAGCCGTGGCGGGCTCTGAGGCTCAGTGGCGTGTCTTTTCCCTTCCTTTTGTAGCTCAGGGGAAAGAAGAAAACGGTAAGTGGTGTGCGCTGGCTGGGACATGGCCCTTGTGGAGAGGTCCTGTGGCGGGAGGGAGTTGCTGGTGTCCAAAGCCCTGGGGCTTCTTGGGGCAGGCAAGGAGCCCCTCATTGTGAGCAGGAGTGGAGCTGCTGCCCCTGTGCAGGCTGCCCGGTGGAGGTCTTCCTCTTTAGCTGCAGCCTGCCCACCAGGTTTGCCTGAGGAACAGGAGCGTGTGGGAGGCAGGCAGAGAGGGCCAGAAGGCAGAACTGAAATGAGGGGTGAGTGAAGAAGAAGAAGGTGAGGAGAGCAGGAAGACATAAGCAGGTAGGAGGGAGGGAGTCAGGAAGGAAGAAATGAAGAAGAGGAACGAGAAGAAATGTCATGAAGGTTTGAAGGAAGGAAGACAAGATGGAAGGTGGAAAGATGGAACTGAGAGAATATGGGAAGTGAGGGATATGTCAATGTTTACATTCCTGTGAGGAAAAGTTATCTCGTTTGGGCTCTCTTTGGCTTGGGTGTGTTTCCACATTTGTGTCCTTTGCTTAGCTGCATGACCCCAGGTGACAAGGGGTTTTGCAATTTAGGGCTTGGTATCAGCACAGTGCTGCACTAGTCAATGGAGGCTGTCATCTTTCTAGACTAATAAAAAGCTTTACAGAGTGCTCCCCCAGTGCTTCCTGTGTTCCGTCTAACAGCAGTTTGTTTCCACACCTCTCTTTTGCTTTGCACGGCAACTTCACGGACGGATAGGTGAGTGCTCTCTGGTGTGCAAGAGGCTCCATGTGCCTAGAACCAAGAGTGGGAATGTGGAGAAATGGGAGCGCTAAGGAGATTTGTAGTTAATTTGATGAAAGAATCTCATTGGGTGTGTGGATGAGTGGTCAATCCTGAGTCNACAACTGCCATTCTGAACTGTAGTGAACAGGCAGCAGGAAAGGTGGAGGGATTGAAGCCTTTCAGGTGGAATGGTCAGGAAGGGAAAAGCTATGGAAGTGTGGAATGCTAGGATGGAAGGAAGACAAGAAAGTAATGGATTAATGTGCAGGAGGGAAGGAGGGAGAAAGTCAAGAAGGAAGAAACAAAGGAGAAGAAAGACAGGAAAGGTTGTGAAGGTTTGAAGGAAGGAAGAGAAGATGGGATGTGGAAAGAGGGAAAGGAGAGAATGTGGGAAGTGAGGGATATGTCAGTATTCATTTTCCTGTGAGGAACAGTCAGCTTGTGTAAGCTCCCCTTGGCTCGGGTGGGTCTCCACATTGGTGGAGACCAAAGAGAAATCTCCCAAGTGACTCAAAGGATTTCCCTCTCTAGAGAATGACAGGGGCTTTTGATGTGTTGTCTGACCTGCAGAACCAAGACGTTTCTGCAGAAGAGCATGCTTTTCTGATTGGCAGCATGGAGTATGTAATACAGAATCAGAGAATCACAGAATGCTTGAGGTTGGAAGGGACCTCGGGAGATCATCTAGTCCAACCCCCTGCTCAAGCCGGGTCACCTAGAACACATTGCACAGGATTGTGTCCAGGCAGGTTTTGAAAATCTCCAGAGAAGGAGACTCCATAATCTCTCTGGGCGACCTGTTCCAGTGCTCTGTAACCCATTACCTCACTGCAGACAAAGCCTCCTTCTCACATCCACTTACTGCCACCTTTATTCATTTTCCTACAGAGTTTTTGAAAATACAGCATCACAAAGGTAAGAGAGAAACAAAGAGTCTGATTCCCAGCTCTCAGGGCCTGGACATATATTTGGAAGTGTATTATTTGTCCTACGCAGAGAACAATTCAGAGAACAACATCTTTGCAGCAAGAACTGTTTCTTGAGCTTTCCCTTCTTCACGTGCTGCTCAAGACCCCTCACAAGCCTGTGTTACAGCAGCTGGCTTTTCAAGTGGCATTATGCCTTCTCAGAAGAAAAGGGCAGGTTTTAGGAAGACTGAGAGGCTCATTTCAGGGAGGTCAGCTGGAACATTTCTACTGGATATGCTGCTGAAGCATTCCTTGCTGAGCAGTGCACAGCTGAGGATGGGCAGGGATCAGCAGCTGGCACTCTGCTGCGTGCAAAGGCTGATTCAAGAAGTATCCCAGCAGCCCCCCTGGCCTGCTTAGGCCATGCAGGTTTGGCTAGCCTGATTTATCCCCAAACTCAGGCAAACAGCTGATGTGATTCTGGTTTTGCCCAAAGAGGTTGTGTGTGTGGAGGCATGGTTCTTTTGCTCAGCTCACCTCTGCAGAGTCTCAGTGGTTAAGGAAAAGGCTGGGAATCCCCTTACATTCCTTCTTGGTACTACTTGCATTTCCAGCAGAGTGTCTCTAGTAGCCATGTGTTTGATGCCTGCTGGCTGCTCTCTCAGCACAACATAGATGAGAGCAAGGGACATGAGAGATCTGGGAGGGCAATGGTTGGAGGTCACCTGTGTCAGGAGGCCAAGTAGGGAGCATGGAAGAGGAGGCAGAGGGAGGGCAAGGGAAGAGGCATGTGGGGACACAGGGTCAAAAGTTTCAGAAAAGCAACCCTCATGGTTTTTGATACTGAAGGAATGACTTGGTCTTTTTGATACTGAAGGAATGACTTGGTCTTTGCAGTGGATGTCTCCCTGGACGCTGACACAGCTCATCCAAGGCTGGAGGTGTCTCAAGATGGGAAGAGGGTGTCAGATACTGGCACTGCCATAAAGGTGCCCAGGACAGAGAAGAGATTTGACTCCCACACTTTCCTTTTGGCAAAGGAAGGCTACACATCTGGGAAATGCTATTGGGAAGTGGATGTTGGAAAGAGAAGAAACTGGGATGTGGGCATTGCGCGGGAGCCTGTGACTCGCAAAGGGACATTGACTCTGTCCCCAGAGAAGGGCTTCTGGGTCATAGGGTTAGCAGATGGGCAAGACTATTGGGCCTGCACAGAGCCTTGGACCCGCTTGGTTGTGAGTGGGAAACCCAGAAAGATTGGGATCTTCCTGGATGTCTTCAGCCAAGAAGCTGTCATTCTTTAATGTCAACAATGAAATGCATTTGCACGCTTTCACCCTTGGTGGAGAGAGCAGGCAGGAAGGGAAGTTCTTTCCCTTCTTTTCAACAGGGTCCACTTTTGCAAAGCTTGACACTGAGCCACTGAAAATAGTCCTGGGGTTTGAGGAGGACCATGATGATGAGTAAATGGATTACTGATAGGGAGATGCAGGAGGAGACTGCACTCCTGTCAGGCAGCCCCCACGTTTGTGCCCTCCACTCCAAGCT
>NW_020447578.1:20428-22664 GCF_003343035.1 Apteryx rowi
ACAGCAAATCACAGAGTGTTAAGTCATGCAACCTGCTGATTTTTGGAAGGCTGGGCATATATATTTTTAATCCATTTCCCTTCCTTGGCTTTCCAGGACACAGGCATGCAGGGCATGGCAGCCTCCTCAGGGCACCCGGCAGCTTCCACACCCTCCCTGGTAACACCCCTGAAGGTCTTGGCAGCAGGGCTTCACCCTCTCTTGACCTTCCCATTACGAGTGGTAGTCAGGGTCTTATGCAAGGTGTCCCTGAGGCTGTGGGGTGCTGGGTCAAGAATAACTTGGGGCCTTCCCTCTGCCCTGGCATGGAAGCCATCTGGCCCATACACACTGCTCTGCTGGTGGTCCCTGCAGAGGAGGAGCACATCCCACAGAGCTGTCTCCTCCCTTTCCCACCTCAGTCATGCTCTGTCCCTACAGAAGAGCACAGAGCATACGGCAGGATGCCCTGCCCACTACATCTCCTCTGCCCCCTAAACATGAGCAGCATGCCCTCGAGTTTACTCACTACCTGTCCCCACCTCTACCACTGGAAACTCCTGTCCCTCAGGCTTGCTCCCAGGGCAGGTGAAATTTCAGTGTCAACCTTGGTCTTTTTTTAAAGGCAACATGAATCTTGGAAGGAAAAGAATGCCACTTTGTGCACATGCCTTCCTTCAGCGCTGCACCTTGGTTTCTCCATAAGCCCACAAAAGTTTTCTTTGCTCTACTGCAAAGGAGACTCTTGTTGCTTAAACCTCTGGAAGAGCTAGGCTTTTAAGTGGCCTTTTCACATCTTTCGTCCTTTCTGTCCTACAGCCTTTGTAGCCTTTGCATAGCCTTTGGAGGCAGGAACCCCCCAAGGAGTGGGAAGCAGAGAGGAGGGTTCCTGCCAGCAGCAGGCTTTCTGCCTCCTTTCCTGGGTCCAGTGGGTTACTCCCTGTAGAACTAAATCTAAACCTCACCATCAGCTCCTGAAGATCCAGCCTCCAAAAGTGAGTCTAAATGGCACTTGTTTCAATTATTGTTCCTTGCATTTTTTGCTTGGGAATGGCAAAAAAAGCCATCTGTCCCATACACACTGCTCTGCTGGTGGTCCATGCAGAAGGTGACCTGAAATGGTCTGCAGACTACGTATCAATGGACTGTCTTAGGATGGTGGACATGAAGAAATACAGAATTATAGATTTCATACTTCCAAACTGAAGCCTCACCTGCACATTTAATACTGAGGAACAAGTTCAGAGTTTTAGTCAAATGGGCTTGGTCCTGCCCTCCTTGTGGGGGACACAAGYAGGTGACGGATAGGCAGCTATTTCCCCTCTCAAAACCTYGTAGTTCATCCCAGCTAGCTCAGACTCCCACTGAGGCCATGAATTGCCCTTTAGAGGTGTGGACAGATTTTGTTCTCAGAAGGTCCAATGTCATTTTGGGAATGGTGGCGTATCCTGCCCTGCCTCCAGCCTTTTCTTCTAGAAGGGTATGTGTCTGCCATGCTTGCCAGTACTTGCTGGCTATGCCTAGGCATCCAGACCTGGAATCAGTCTGAATGGCTGTAAACATCAAGAACTGGATGATGTGAATCCTCCTGCAGAATCCCAAGCTGGGGTGCACTACTTTTAGGAACAGGAGTGGGCGCCACAGTTTTCCGTCTCTTCCGGAATCCTTTGAAGCCTACAATCAACTTTTGAGATGGCATACATCAAACTCGCTCGTGTTTTCCTGTTACCCTTTACTTATAGGCTGCTGTTCAGCACACATTCCTGGGGAAAGGACATATCTGCTGGAATTCTCCTAAGTGTCTAAGTTTAAACACTGTGCTTTTCCCCCTTTTCTTCACTCACTCTCTGACTCCTGGGCATTGCAGAGTTGAGCACTGCCCTGTCTAAATTGCAATAGGGAGGGAAAATTAAGGTCCAAACTCAAATACTGTGCAGGGCTCAGGAGAGAATGATTCACCTGCTTTTTGTCTTTCCTATGTCACTACCCACAAACAAGTCGTATGGACTGTCTGTTGGCACACTCTCATGTTGTACACATGCACGTTTGCTCCCTCCATTTGGTTTCATTGCAAATTACTGCCCCTCCTTACAGAAAACAACACAGAAGAAAGGTAACATGTGGTACTTTGTTTTAAGAAGAACTGCCTCCTCCTTAGATGCCTTGGGCTTGTCTAAAAACATTTCTGGAGCAGTAACATGCAGAATCTAAAAGAGAGAGGCTAGTGCTTTGAGGAGCAGCTAGGAGCAGGTCCACA
>NW_020447578.1:24789-26253 GCF_003343035.1 Apteryx rowi
TTGGTTGGGTTAGTTGTCAGCTGGATGCAGCTGCCTGAAATGGCTGCCCGCAAAGTCCTCTGGGCACCTGTGATGGGGTAAAGGAGAGGGATGGAGTCAGGACACCCACCTGCCCAGTCTGTTGTGTTGCTCTGTACCAGTACTCCAGATCCCTCTCATAGGTGCAGCTGTGAAGGCTTGGAAGAACAGGGGCCAACCCCAAGACATTACCCCTTGTAATTGCGGCTGTGTTAATTGTGAGAAAGCACTGGAAAGTCACTGAAGGGCAATTGATTTGATAGTTTCAGCGAACCTGTGAGGAAAGTCAGAATGTCTGCTCTGGTCCAATTGTTCCATTCATTACTGTCAAAGGCGTGTTTACTGTAGTGAAGGGAGGACACTGACTGCAAATCGCTAGTGCATGGACTTTTCCCTTACATGGATTTATTATTATTATTTTTTTAAGGGGTGTGTAGTATTCCAAACTGGCTGTGGTTACACATATCAGCTCTGAGTCTCCTCTTCAAACTACTGGAGACCTGCTGGCGTTGATTAGCCACACGTTCTGGCAAGAGGTTTTTGTACCTTGGCACTGGCTGGTTGATGCTATGATCTACCAGATAATCCCAAAGTTTGACTGATTAATCCCAGAGCAAAGAAGTGTAGTGTGATGGCCTCTCCAGGTTGGACACAAAGCAAGTCCTTCAAGAGGAGAAATCAGTGACAAAAGGGTGGACATGTGTTAACGGCTGTCTTCCAATGCTCTTAATTCCTCATCTTTCTGTGCCTTCATTGAATGGTTCATACTTTCATTAGGAACAAAGGAATGTACAAGTGGACAGAAACCTCAAAGCGAAATAAGGCCCTAACAATGGCCATTTTAATAAAAAATTGGAARTGCCATTTTGAGAAGTGCATGTGAACACGAAAGGAGGAAAGTGGCAATTACCTTTACCATTATTTACGTATCATCCTTTAGCAGTAGCAAAGGACGAGCTCTTGGTCATTGGACYACTCTTTATTAGTGCTGAGATTTACATTCGTTATGCTACTAAGAATAATAATATGAATTGTGAATAATGGGAATAATATTATTATGAACATTTAAGAAAAATAACTAAGAAGAGTGCTATTAATAGGAACTTTATTCTTCATCTTTATGCCAAGCCCCAAGGGTATATACACAGAATGAGATATGGGAAACTTCCTTTGGTGCACAGCTGAAGAGCTGGGCTTCCCTTTAACGTGACAAGGGATGAAGTGAATACAATATTTAAAGGAAAGAAAGGAGAGATGTGGTACTCGGGCTAATGGAGGATTTTGTTATGTTATTTTTCACTGTCCCTTCCATTGCAGCACATCAGAAATGATGAATTTCTGGGCTCGGAAAGGAAGAAGCAAAGGAACACTCTGTTTCCTCTTCTGTTTTCTACTGCTAATATGTCTTCATTCATCAGGTAAGTAATGCTCCTTCAAATGTTCCCT
>NW_020447578.1:31948-35823 GCF_003343035.1 Apteryx rowi
CTTTGCTGCACTGCATATATTGCCACAGGTGGCCTGTAGAGCGCAGCAGTGAACATGATCCACTGCAGTAGGACACCCTGGGGCTCAGCTCATCAAAAAACAGTCTTAACGCTGCAGTATCATAATAGTAGTCCCTCTGCAGCACAGCATTCCTGGACTGCACGTGACCTGTCTTCTAGAGTCTTTTGTGTGCAACACCAGTCAGATAYGTTCCCATTAGGTGGAGCCAAGGATTCCACAAGCAAATGTTAGCACAGGGCCTAGTTTGTCTGGTGGGCGTTTGTAAGGATTAGTAACAGGAAGAAGCAGCTGATGGTCTGACAGAACCATCTGATCAGTGCTTGGGCACTTCCGGAACAAACCTAACGTGACTCCACAGAGCCCAGTGGGAATGGGTGGGCAATGCAACCTGGAAGCAGTCTGGCCATGGCTGCACAGACCTAAGTTCAGTCTGAATTACTTTTCCTCTCTGTGAGGCTGTCTGCTTGAGGGAGAAGAGAAACACCTTTTAGCAGATACCCGTTCTTTGGGAGGCAGGGACAATACTGTCCACACTGTACAGAAAAGAAGGACGACCGGGGCTTTGCTGTTTCCCTGGTTGCACAAACCAGCCCGGGCCTGCCTAGCTCCTTCCTCAAGCATTTCCCCTTGGTGATGTGGTGGGATAGGGAGGATGGAAATGGGGAAGGGTGGGAAGGCCGTTCATACACACGAACTCCTTGCATTGGGATATGACTGTCAGCAGGAAAGATGAGGTTTCGGTTGACAGGGATCACTGTGAGAGGAGCAATACTGGCTCTGAAGCCAGAAGCTGGAGGTATGAAACTCAGCTTTTGGGTACTCAAGAGCTCGTTTTGCCTACATGCACGCAGTAAGGAATGAAAAGGGCCTAACAAACTGTACTTCCATTAAAGGCGTGAAAGGACAGACGAGCAATGTGGATAAACAAGGTAAGAGACAACACCCAATTTTAAGAGCAGCTGTGATGATTCTCCAGGTCTCCTGCCTCTGGTGAGGTGACTGCTATCACCTGTTACTTCTCCCCCCATATCCCTGTATTACATCTGCCTCACAGTCTGGGATGGTTTCATCTGTTGGGGTGCCAAGGTTTCATCTGTGATGAACTCAACTGTCAGCTACCCCTCTTTGACATTCTGTATCCACCCCAGCAGCCCTGCCTCCCTTGCCTTCCTGCTCCCCTGCCTGCTCTTTCTCACTGCCACAACTTCTGTGATGAGAGCCCCTGGCAGGAATGGTCAYGGCACGGAGAAAGGAGACATCCCTGCAGCAAAATGAGAGCCTTACAAACAACTTCTCCCCCCTGCCAGCATTCTCATTCAGTGGCCCAACCATCTCCCACCCCATGCTCTCACCTTTGTTGGCCTGTTGTTACACTACCTGCTCAGCTCCGGAAAGCTTCCTGGCCCTACCTGGTTGTGCAGGGCAAAGTACTCCTGGTGCCTTCTTGAAGAGGCCAAATACATATCCCTTATTTCCTCAGTTCCTAACTCCTTGTTCTCCTTTAGAAAGCTTCACATGACATATGCTTTCAACTGCTATGCTTGCAACTTAAATGTTAGAGGCTAAAAAAATTCAGTAATTCTAACATTGTTCTTGCTTTGATCTGTGCCATTCTCTGAATATTGTGTATGCTCATAGTCTCCTTCACACTCGGTGTCCTTTTGGACAAACTCAGGAATTAATTAGAAAATCCAAAACAAGGCTATTATGTCAAGACACCAAGATACTTGATGATCCARYTTATTCTACTGACACAAAATACTCAATATAATCTTTCAGAAAATTCAGGTTGGTCTCCACAGCTTATCGTGCTAACAACTCTGGCAAGCCTAAACCTCCTTGTTCTTATCCTACTCTTCTATTGGATTGCCTGTAAACCGAAGCAGAAAGGTAAGATTTTAAAGGAACCCTCTGGTATCTGTTATTCTCCCCATAATGTGAAATTAAACACAAGAATTCAGTGATAAACATAGTCACCAAGTGCCATGCCCTCAGGCATCCAATCATCCATGGCAGATGTGACAAAAGACGGACGGGAGACTTGTGTTCTTCTGGAGCAGGAGCTGGAGGCAAAGTGAGATCTGTAGTAGAAAGAGGATCCCACCATAGGAGTCGGAAGACTATGGGCTCTCACTCCTCTGCCGTGTAATGCATGGTCCATTCCACTGTCATGTTCATTGTGTCATTTTGCTTCTGATATGTGTCTGCATTTCCACCAGTATTCTCGCCATTGTTTGGAAAACATCAAGTTTACTTTGATTAGTTACATTACAAGAAGCCTAGCCTTTCTGTTTTCTACCAGACAAGACAGAGTCCTGGCCAAAATGTTTCTGTCAGCACAGGTTCAGATCCCAGGCCTATGCAATGAGCTGCAAATTTTTCTGTTCAGTTTGAAGGATTTCCACACTTTGACCTGCCTATTGCTTTGGAGTTATTTAGTCCAGAAGCTAGGGCAATAACCATGCAATACTTGGTTCATTAGCACTTCTGCTTTTCGGAGTCTAGCCTCAGAAAAGGAAATCCTTGGGAGGAATTGCAAAGAGAAAGCTTCCCTGTGTTTTTACCCACTACTACATTCTTCCAGTGCCTGCAGACAATACCTTTGTGTGGTGTGTTTTTAATGTGTCTTTCCTCTTATTGGATATGTGAAGAACTGAAAACTAAATGGGATGACTCTGACCTAGGAAATGGCGATTTATCTCCCACCCAAATAACTCCTGTTTAGACATTTCACCTTACGTGTCTTGATTTCACACTGAGTGCTGTCCTTGGAGGTAGATTAGATGAATTTTGAAGTTCTGAAGCTCTAATTTCTTATGTGAGGAGAAGCTGCTCTCTGTTTGACTCCACATCTGAGTTTTGGAAATTCAAGTGTGCTCTGTGTGAAATGTTTATCTTCTTTGTCAGAAATAGCAATCACAAGGATGCTTTTGTAATCTATTTTTTTCCTTTTTTTCTTCTATTTTTTTCTCCTTCCCCTTCAAGATGCCTTCAGGAATATGGAAGAAGGTAATATATACTACACAAATCTTTCAAGCAAATGTTAAAAGAAATAAAGGAAAAGTTTACATGTAAAATACATTTTTCTTTTGCAGGTCGAAGTTCTGCTGGAGGTAGAAAGGAAAAAGACTTTGGAATATTTAACCTTATACGTCTCTGAGCTTTAGATGGCAAAGAGTGCACTCTTCTTGCTGCTTCTAACCATGCCATTAGATTTTTTGCATGGCCAGGGTTGGTGTGAAGCAACTTGGCTCTCTGCCAGTTCTTCTTCAGGGATGAGGCTGCTCTTGCATTGCAATTAGTGTAGTCGAGCTCCATGAGTTGACAGCTTATACATCGATGTCCTGTGTGTTCTTCCGTCATTCTGCCATTGGCTTTGTTCATGTGAGCAGGAGATCCATGAGGTAGCAGGGTGACAGGCCAGGCAGCGCACCAGCACACACAGGGGTAATCTCTAGGCATCAGGCAGAAATGGCAACACAGACAGTTGTGGGTGAGGGAGGTGTTTGGGTGCCCAGGGCATGCTGGAAAGGGTTTGCCCTGCCACAGAAGTTGGCAGGGTTCTTCCCAGAGAGAAGCTCTGCTTCCTTTTTTCCAATTCAAAGTGGCAACAACCATGTCTTAAAAAACGTCTTTTGTTTTGCAGTGCCACTCTTGGCAGAGGATGGTAAGTGTTCCTTCTCTTTGCAAATAAGCCCTTGAAAATTGTGTTTAAATATGTGGGGGAAGGAGCATTGACACCCTGCACTCAGTTGGAGTGGGTTGTTTCCTCTCCACTGTGGGACTACAGTGTGCTTGTTTATACCAGTGTGGCATTTCAAGAACATTGGTAGCTACTGAAACTGGTAAATAGG
>NW_020447578.1:37603-38784 GCF_003343035.1 Apteryx rowi
CAGCACACACCTGGACTAGTCAGTGGAGGCGGTTGTCTTCTCAGGGCAATCCAAACCTTACCACAGTGCCCATTTCAAGGCTTTCTTCCTAGTGCCTGTGCTTCAGGCTAAGCACTGCTGCCTGATCGCAAGTGTCTGCAAAGGACGAGAGGAGCCCCTGGGGACCCCAGACTGGGCGGGCAGAGGAGGTGCTGTTCTGCTGAAGGGCATCCCTCATGGAGCCAGGCTGTACTCTTCCTGGCGCGGGGAGAACAAAGCAACAGCTCTCCCCAACAACATCACAGCCACCGAGGAGTCTTTGCTAACTGCCTGTGCCCTTCTGTTGTAGAATGGCTGCAGGAGGAAAAGGGTAAGTTCCCTCTGATGCCTGAGAAATTCCCCTTGCAGAGAGACAGCGAGTGTCCTTGCAAGAGGGCCCTGCCGCTGTCCATGGGCCTCCTAAGTGGGAGGCCAGAAAAAAGGCCATTCTTCAGAAGGCTCTCTTGCCAAAAGATTGACACCCCCCTCTCTCTCTTTCTCTCTCTCTCTCTCTCTCTCCTTTCCACTTCCCTTTACCTTTTACAGACCAACTGCTGAAAGAAAACAGTAAGTGACCAGTCTTTATGGTACTTCTTCAGAAGCACTGAACTGCTGGGCTATCTTGGGGCACCTGCTCAGCTCAGGAAAGCCTCCTGGCCTCACCCAGTGGTGCAGGGACACATGGTGTTGTGATAATGAAGGCCCTGTAGAAAGCAAAGGCCATTACGTCAAAGGATCTGCTTGGGCCCGAGGCTGAGAGGTTGCTCCTGGAGTGCCCGGGGTGCAGAACGCGGACCGGGAAGAGAGCTGCAACAAGGCAAAGGGAGAAGTCAGCAAACGCCTGCGTGGGGAGACACAGCACAGTCTGAGCGCATAGGGCTTCTCTTTGCTAAGTGCCTTTTCCCTTCCTTTTGTAGCTCAGCTGAAAGAAGAAAACGGTAAGTGGTCTGCGCTGCCTGGGACATGGGCCTTGTGGAGAGGTCCTGTGGCGAGAGGGAGTTGCGGGCGTCCAAAGCCGCGGGGCTTCTTGGGGCAGGCAAGGAGCCCCTTGTTGTGAGCAGGAGTGGAGCTGCTGGCCCTGTGCAGGCTGCCCAGCGGAGGTCTTCCTCTTTAGCTGCAGCCTGCCCGGCAGGCTTGCCTGAGGAACAGGAGCATGTGGGAGG
>NW_020447578.1:39589-42279 GCF_003343035.1 Apteryx rowi
TGGAGGGGAAAGTGGGAATGGGGAGCACCGTGTGTCCATGGGGCCAGCCCTTGGCCCTGCCAGTCACAAAGGAAGCCTGCTGCTTGCCTCCCAAGGTGTCCCTTGCCCGCCTGGCCTCCGCTGCCGCGATGGCCCTTGTGGGCTGGCGTGAGCAGGCAGCAGGAAAGGAGGAGGGAAGGAAGTGTATGAGGTGGACTGTCAGGGCAGGGCAGGGCTGAAGGGTGGAAATGAGGAGGGTAGGACGGAGGGAAGTCGCTTAGGTGGTGGATGAATGGAATGGAGGATGGTAGGAGGGAAGGGAGGTAAGAGGGAAGGAAGGGAGATAAGTGGGAGGGAAGGGAGGGGAGAAGGAAGAGGGGTGGGAGGAATGAAGGGAAAGAAGGAGGAGAAAGGTCCATCAGCCTTGAAGGAAGGGAGGACTGGAGGATGGAAGGGGGGAAACAGAGGTATGAGAGAATGGAGGAAGGGAGGGTGGTAGGAATATGAACATTCCTGCAAAGAAAAGTCAGCCTGGGTGAGCTCTCTTTGGCCTGGGTGTTTCTCCACAGCAGAGTCCCTTGTTCCGACCCCTTTAACCCCGGCCACCAAGGGGTTTCCCAGGGCAGGTCTTGATGTCCCCACAGACCTGGACTAGTCAATGGAGGCAGTTGTCTTCCCACGGCAATCAAAACCTTTCCCCAGTGCCCATTTCAGGGCTTTCTTCCTAGTGCCTGTGCTTCAGGCTAAGCACTGTTGCCTGATGGCGAGGGTCTGCAAAGGGCGAGAGGAGCCCCTGGGGACCCCAGACTGGGCGGGCAGAGGAGGTGCTGTTCTGCTGAAGGGCATCCCTCATGGAGCCAGGCTGTGCTCTTCCCAGCTCGGGGAGAACAAAGCAACAGCTCTCCCCAACAACATCACAGCTGCTGAAGAGCACTTCTTTGCTAACTGCCTCTGCCTTTGTGTTGTAGAACGGCTGCAGGAGGAAAAGGGTAAGTTCCCTCTGATGCCTGAGAAATTCCCCTTGCAGAGAGACAGCGAGTGTCCTTGCAAGAGGACCCTGCCGCTGTCCATGGGCCTTCTAAGCAGGAGGGCAGAAACACTGGCATTCTTCAGAAGGCTCTCTCACCAAAACACTGACACCTCTCTCTCTCTCTCTCTCTCTCTTTCTCTCTCGCTCTCTCTCTCATTTTCATTCCCTTTGCCTTTTACAGACCAACTGCTGAAAGAACACAGTAAGTGACCTTTGCTTTCTGGTACTTCTTTGGCAACCGTGAACTGCTGAGACCTCCTTGGGGTACCTGCTCAGCTCAGGAAAGCCTCCTGGCCTCCTCCAGTTGTGCAGGGACACATGGTGTTGTGATAATCCAGGCCCTGTAGAAAGGAAAGGCCATTACGTCAAAGGATCTCCTTGGGCCCAAGGCTGAGAGGTTGCTCCTCGAGTGCCCGGGGTGCACAACGAGGACTGGGAAGAGTGCTGCAATGAGGGGAAGGGAGAAGTCAGCAAAGGCCTGGGTGGGGAGCTGTGGCGGGCTCTGAGGCGCAGTGGCCTGTCTTTGCTAAGTGTCTTTTCCCTTCCTTTTGTAGCTCAGGTGAAAGAAGAAAACGGTAAGTGGTCTGTGCTGCCTAGGACATGGGCCTTGTGGAGAGGTCCTGTGGCGAGAGGGAGGTGCTGGCGTCCAAAGCCGCGGGGCTTCTTGGGGCAGGCAAGGAGCCCCTTGTTGTGAGCAGGAGTGGAGCTGCTGCCCCTGTGCAGGCTGCCCAGGGGAGGTCTTCCTCTTTAGCTGCAGCCTGCCCGGCGGGCTTGCCTGAGGAACAGGAGCATGTGGGAGGCAGGCAGAGAGGGCCGGAAGGCAGAACTGAAATGAGGGGTGAGGGAAGAAGAAGAAGGTGAGGAGAGGAGGAAGCGATAAGCAGGTAGGAGGGAGGGAGTCAGGAAGGAAGAAATGAAGAAGAGGAACGAGAAGAAATGTCATGAAGGTTTGAAGGAAGGAAGACAAGATGGAAGGTGGAAAGATGGAATTTAGAGAATATAGGAAGTGAGGCATATGTCAATGTTCACATTCCTGTGAGGAAAATTATCTCGTTTGGGCTCTCTTTGACTTGGGTGTGTTTCCACATTTGTGTCCTTTGCTTAGCTGCATGACCCCAGGTGACAAGGGGTTTTGCAATTTAGGGCTTGGTATCAGCCCAGTGCTGCACTAGTCAATGGAGGCTGTCATCTTTCTAGACTAATAAAAAGCTTTGCAGAGTGCTCCCGCAGTGCTTCATGCGTTCCGTCTAACAGCAGTTTGTTTCCACACCTCTCCTTTGCTTTGCACGGCAACTTCACGGACGGATACGTGAGTGCTCTCTGGTGTGCAAGAGGCTCCATGTGCCTAGAACCAAGAATGGGAATGTGGAGAAATGGGAGTGCTAAGGAGATTTGTAGTTAATTAGATGAAAGAATCTCATTGGGTGTGTGGATGAGTGGTCAATCCTGAGTCCTCAAGAGCCATCGAAATGGCAGCGGGAACTTGATTTGCTACAATGTGGCCTGGAAGGTCATTTTGATGGCCCCTTTTTGGACAGCCTGAGAGTCTCTCTCCAGAGACAGTTTTTTTTCTCCCTTTTTCTCTGTCTGCTCTCTGTTCTGCCAGGGACCACATCCTCTCTCCTCCTCCTCCTTTTCAGGGGTCATGTGTGTGTGAAAGGTTTCTCAAAGAGCAATCTCC
>NW_020447578.1:44374-45467 GCF_003343035.1 Apteryx rowi
ATAGAGCACTGTTATGGGATGGGAAATCTTTCTGATGACCTTGAACACACTTCTCCAGAACATCTCAGACTTGGACGTCGAAATTTTCATCAGTCATGTCAGGTCCCTTCTACRRCAGTTCAGAGAAGCAGGCACCTCTAGAAGGCAATTTACCTGACCTGTCATCCATGCCACTTCTGGACTTGCAGGAATTGCCTTCTGAATGTTSCCATTTCTCCAGAGGCCTCATGGGGCAATGAGGGTGAGTCAGTAATTCTTAGAGATCTAAATTGTTGGAGRTTAAGCTTTATCCAYTGCTTTGTAAATAAATTAGATCCACTTTTTTCTGCAGCTACAGAGCATAGATCAATTGGGCACTCACAGTTTCTCCTACTGAAGCTTTGTACAAAATAGTTCAATGTTCGTTTGAAAATGATGTGGAAGCCAGTCCTATCCTTCTCATTTGGGTATGTAGCCTTAACAATGTGCAAAGGGATTTAYAGTGATTGAGTGTTCTCCCCTTCCTAGAGAGTGAGGACTGGCTKAATTCACCTGTCAGAATCAAGGTAGCTTAGCTTCCCAGTTCAGTTAGTGCACTCTAGACCACTCCTGTCTTCCTGCCATTTCTGTCTGCATGTTGTCAGTCACTTGACTAGAGCTCTCCTTTCTGAAATGGTACTGAAATCCTGACTATAGAAGATCAGACCTTCAGAGGTATTTTCCACAGTCCCTGAACTGGAAAAAATAGCTTTTCTGCCCCAATTCCCAGCCTATAATTCTACCCTGAGGCTACAAGGTTCACATCAAAGCTACGTGACCTCTTGCTCAGAGGCCTTCCAGGGGTCGTTGCAGTGTTAACAATTTTCTTGCATAGGGCTGAGAGATGGCAGAGACTACTGTAGTCCTGCTTATACCTTCGGACACACTGGAAAGTGAGAGGAGAACCATGCAAGACTGCAGGACATTTGGATACAACCTCAAGAATGTTGTCATTTTCTAATGCCTACACAAAGTCTCTCCTGTACAGTTTTCCAAATAGACCCTGGCAGAATGAGAGCAGCTTTCCCATCCTCTCTGTTGGGGGCTACTGCTGGTAAGACAACACATCACAATG
>NW_020447578.1:48287-59307 GCF_003343035.1 Apteryx rowi
AGCACAGTTTTCCCTTTCAGTAACTAATAGATATTCAAATGCTCATAACTGATCAGGGAAACTGTGGATAAAATGTATTGAAATAGAAAATCAAAACCTCAGAATAGTTTTAAAATTCATGATTAAGAGTATTCAAAAAGCAAAATGGGTTAAATCATAAGGAATCATAAGCTATTTAGATTCTTAAAGCTTGACATTGTACATATTTTCATGCAGAAACAATGAACTTCCTAATTTACCCAGATCTTCCTTTTATAACCAATTAACCAGATTTAAAGGTTTTCAGAGAAGGACCTGGGAGTGCTGATGGACACCAAGTTAAGCATGAGCCAGCAATGTGCCCTTGTGGCCAAGAAGGCCAATGGTATCCTGGGGTGCCTCAGGAAGAGTGTTGTCAGCAGGTCGAGGGAGGTGATTCTCCCCTCTCCTCAGCTCTGGTGAGGCCACACCTGGAGGACTGTGTTCAGTATTGGGCTCCCCAGTACAGGAGGGATGTGGCACTACTAGAGCAAGTCCAGCAGAGGGCCACAAAGATGATTAGGGGATTGGAGCATCTCTCATATGAGGAAAGACTGAGAGAGCTGGGCCTGTTTAGCCTGGAGAAGAGAAGGCTGCGAGGGGATCTTATTAATGTGTACAAGTATCTGAAGGGAGGGTGTCAAGAGGATGGGGCCAGACTCTTTTCAGTGGTGCCCAGTGACAGGACGCGAGGCAATGGGCACAAGCTGAAACACAGACAATTCCATCTGAACATGAGGAGAAACTTCTTCACTTCAACTGGAACAGGTTGCCCAGAGAGGTTGTGGAGTCTCCTTGTCTGGAGATATTCAAAACCCACCTGGATGCAATCCTGTGCAACGTGCTCTAGGAGAACCTACTTGAGCAGGGGATTTGGACTAGATGATCTCCAGAGGTCCTTTCCAACCTCAACCATTCTGTGATTCTCTGATTCCATGAAAATGTGCCATAAAGCCATAAAGGTGAAAGCGGTATCTGCGTGTGAATATAGTTTTGAGCTAGACATACTTCATTATTTGAATGATCAGCTGGTGACTATTTTTCTGAATGTTAATTTGGTGGTGTTTGGCTTGCAATTGCAATTGTTTGCATTTGTTAACCTGTTCTGYTTCCAAGAGTAAATCATATTTGCTAAGAACTTGTTAAGCATTTAGCTCTCCAACCCCTTGAATTCATTAAGTGAGAGCTAGAATAATCCATCTTCAGAGGGACAGAAAACAGCTTGCTGACCCACTGAAAACTGAGGAATTCAGCTAGATTCTTTTTTTAATTATTAGGGGGAAAAAATAATAAAAAACCCTCTAAGTATTATGCAAGTATATCAAGCAAGATGGTTTCTTCTTCTTCTCTTGCCCCTGGGAAACAAAAGCACCTCTTCTCTGACATGTCAAATTAGCAGAAGAAATCTAGTATGTTGTTCTTTCAATGTTAGAAATTAATATGGAAGAACACATGAAGCAGCTGATCAGAYTGAGTGAGAAGGAGATAAAGACTTTATTGAATCAGAAGATAGAAAGTGTCCAAAAGTATTTAACAACTGAGCTGCAAAATGAGCTGCAACAGTTGGAATTGCTTCTGGAAAACAAACTTCATGGGATGCAGACTATGGCAGAAATCAGCATCTTGGAGAGGAAACTGGAATATCTTGCAAACCAGGGTAAGGACAGCATTTCAATATTTCTCTACAGCATTTGTGTGCATGGGGGGAATAGCAGCAGGTTGTGCTTTCTGAGCTTGTATGAAAACCAGCATTCATTTGGAAAGAGACGGGGGAAGGAGAAACACAGTAACATGCCTCTTCTGTTTCTTTTCAGATTGAAAGGAGGAGTGTGTCACTCCCTTTTATAAAGATCTTTATGAAGCAGGTCTGAATTTGCAAACTGAAATTCAGACCATGCTTAATGATAGATACTTTGATATAGGGACTACAGAATGTAAATAAAAGGATGCCTTAAAAAGAAGGGCACAGATGAGCAACTGAGAGGGGAAGTATATGATCTAAATGTAGCATCAGATCAGCTACAGTACCTTGTCTTGCCTCCAGAGGAAACAGCATGAAGTTTAATTTGTGAACTTACCATGTTAGCTGGCTTCCAGTAAACTTCAAATAATTAATGTTTTGGAGAAATCATAAGAATGGATTCAACTCCCTTTTAATTAAAACGCAGAGGTAGCAGTTATCCTTTGTGACCAAATGAATTGTTTGTTAAGCACTATATTCATTCATGTCTTTCCCAAGCTCTAATAATTGTATTTTGTGTGTTCAGTTGGCCCATCCCACTGGTTGCCTTTTGAGAATGGTATTCACAAACTTCTGATCTAATGCTGTCGTTCTCCCCTTTATTTGCAAAACATATTTCTAATCACTAGTAATAATCAGAGGGTTACACACTGTTAAGCATGTTTTCTTATTTACTCTAGGAAAGGAGATGGAAGAATGCCTGAAGGCTGAGATTAGATCCAGTCAAGAGGAAATGAAGGCTTCATTGGACCAGCAGCTTATAAGTATCCAACAACATCTAGAAAAGCAGCTCTGAGGTCCTCTTTCAGAGTTGAAAACAGAGGTGAAGGCAGCTGTCAACAGTTTGACCTCCCTCAGAAAAACTGTTGTCTGTGGATTTGGAAAGCAAAAAGGAGCTCTAGCAGATGCGCAGCAAATGAGTAGAGACCAACAGAATCAATTGGAAGATCATTTAGCAAAATATGCTCTGGGTTGGAGATAAACCAGGGACTGGGCCCTCAGTGGGGAAAACTAGATAACTAGAAAGTGTAGGTAGGAGACGACATCTTTTGAAAGTTTCATCTCCTGTCCCACTGAAGCCTTTATGACAGAGGTCAGCCTGTTCTAGAGGTATAGATGAGAACTCTAGTGTTCAGGTCTACCTAAGCCAAGATCTCAAATTACCTTTATGAGCTGAAACTTAAACTTAAGTGGAAGTTGTGTCTCCACAGATCAAACAAAATGAACAAACAGGCAAACAAAACTCAGCTAAACCCAACAAACTTCTGCATAGGCATTTGCACTGAACTTTCTTTTCCTTCTAAGAATCACATAACTGAAAGCACCCAGAAGAGCTCCTCCCTTTTTGGACWCCTATATGCCTCTCTCCCGCTAGCCAAATAGGTCCTCTCCACCTTTGAGAGAACTGAAAAAGTAGCTGTGTGTAAATCCTAGCTTATCAATTAGCAGATAATCAGAGCCCCTTTAATACTGAACCACAAATGCTTCTGCTGTCTGCCTTGTGCGCAGTAGTCTAGTGAAAGAAGCACTTGTGTAGGCTAAAGAGGTTAGCTAGGAATTCAAGAATAAATAATGAAACCTAAAGTTGACCCCTTGAAACCAAGTCTGCTTAGCTTATGAGGGATACCTTCCAGTTGCAAAGGAATAAACCAGGGGTTTAGTTCCTTCTCCCAAGCTTGGGTTTATATTTTCCTAGAGGCATATGGGAGGGGTGTATATATATCCCTATCCCTGTATACCCTAGAACCTACACCCTAGAACCTACTTGATGATCAGGCTTCTAACATTAGCTACAGAATGAGCATCAAGAGCCCATACACAAAACTCACTTTCATAAATGTGTGTATACTCCTTCGGGAACTTCAATGGGGGCAGATGGTTAAAGACACCAGCCTCCTATCTGATCTGAGGAGTGAAGTCAGGTATCACTTCCAAGTCTATAGCTACTCCATTTGAGAGACTGAATAATATGAAGCAGTCCTACTCAAAATATCAACAAAGGACCTGACTAATGTCAAATGACAATGTCTTACGGTTGTGTCATGACTGGAAAATATCCTTCTGCATCCGTCTTACATATTTAAATACACTGCTGTTTATCTAGAAAATATTCACATTACTGTGTTCATCATCACTATCATTTGGAATTGCTGCTGGTTTTCCACCAGGGCTCTGTTCCCATGATCAATGTCATGGCATGCCTACTAGATCACTTCCAGGTCCCTTCTCCCAGGTACCCTGGACCAAGGAGAACGGGCACAGGTCTGCAAGGCTTTATTCTGAGGAGCTGCAGCACAGTCCTTGCCAGTGCTACCCAAGACAAGCAAGCCATACTAAAAATGTTTAACTTAAAGRCCTATGATAAGAACTGGTGGGTTCTGTGAGTATCCAGAGAAAGTAGTTCCCAACAGCTGCCAGGCAAAATGTAATCCAGCTACAGAGTACAGATCACATGATCTATATCCCGTAACAACCTAACATCAATTAAGGCTATTTAAAATGCTGAGCATTTTATTATATAATGGCTTTTGTGTCCTGTGGAAAGCAGTAATATTGTCTTTACAAGTTTGCCTATGCAAATCCAAAGACTCTGAAACTCAAAGTTTTCATATATGACTTTGTATTTTAATGAAAACTGCTAATACTGTGTAATTCAGAACAAAGTCAGCAAGACCAGTAATAGTTTGCAAACTGAATATATTTTTAATAGCAACCACAAAAGAATGTACTTCCAATAATTGAAAAAATGTTAATAATAAGGGCAGCAAGAAATCCAGTGTCATGCATGCTATCTTTTTTCTATTAATTTCTATTAATAGTCAAGCTTTTTTTCACAGAAAAGAGGGAAGGGTAGCAGGGGCCATCTGATACTTCCCCATCTCAAGAAGCAGCCAYYAGGTACACYYCAGASCAGKCAGGATGTCAGCKGAGTTAATTTTTGCCCAAGCTGTAGCTCACWCWYGASCCACRACCTTTCCAGCTACAAGCCAATGTTAAAATGTGGGTCACTGCACATACAGTCAGTCACACACACATCCATTCTCCACTTGGAGGAATCTCACAATWGGCACCCMGACTCACTGTCAATGAGGTCCTGGCTAACAAGCCTTTGGAAAGACAGGAGGCAGCTGTCAGCATCCAGAGCACCAGCACCTCTTCCTGGCGTTCAGCTTTCTCTGAAGAGAGAGCTGTTTGAGAGGCTTCAGCCAGCCTTGGACTGCTTCCACAAAAAGCCAGAAGCAGCCTCCGCAGGGGCTTGCGTCACTCCACTCAGCAGCTGCCTTTCAGCTCAGGCCCTCCCCCTTCCCTGAGCTATCTTGTAGCCATGCCCATGCCTGGTCATGTACCTCGCTGATTTGCACCCTCAGACTTGACTTCCCAGTTTGAGCTTGTTCATGTGGCCACTGCCTCTGCCTGCCTTGTTATCATGCTCAACACCCAGCTCCCCTTCACTTTCAGAGCAGYCCCTTGCTCCTCCCTAACACCTGCTCTCAAGATTGCACACATCTGGAATCTGTGCCTGGGGTTCACTCCCTTCAAGGAGGAGGGCACAAGCAGGTGTCATTTCCTGGAACACAGATTATTGCCAGAACTTTCCCAGAGTGGTACGAATGCTTCAGCCAGTTAGGGAACAGCAGTGTGCTAAAGGCTCAACCCCGTCTTTTATGAGCACTCTTTCCTGGAACTGCGTAAAGTCCAGTGACCCTGAACACTGCCTGCCCAATGCTCTGCGCCATTGTGCTCTAAGTGCAACCCAGCTCTTCTCTGGAGAAACAGCATGGGAGGTGTCTTCTCCCAAGGTATGTGATTGCATTTCTCCATCTATTCCCTTTTAATTCTTTAGGAGTTCATAGCTCTGCCACTCTGTTGCAAGGGGAAAACATCGTGAAGATGGGTAGTTGCCTTGGTTTTGTATGTTCTCGCTTCATGTGACCGGTTTATCGGGAGACACTTCACAGACGACAGAAATTTCGTTACTGTAATCAGTGGCACGTCACATGCCAGGACATGATTCCCTTCACTCTAGGGTAGATGTTGTGGTGGGAATTCGACCCCAAAACTCAAGGGGTGGCACCACCTCTATCCCTGCACACCAGCATTTCAGCATCCAAGGTGGGGGTGATCTGCACGTGTGCTGGGTGTCTAGGTTCACCTTATGGTTTGCGTGAAGCTAGCAAAGATGTGCAGTGAGGGGTTYAGACCACCTTGAAGCAGAYRTGGGTTTTTGTTGGTTTCTCCTCAGGGTGTCTCTTCCTCCCTTTGKTTAAGCTGCCTTCCTTGGCTGCTGCTCTCTGCCCTCCTCTCAGGGTTCTTCCCAGAGCTGTTCTTCAGCAGGCATGAAGCATGAAGAGGGCGCTTTTATAGCTGCCTTTTCATTGATATACACATGACACATTTTCATTGTTCTTCATGTCCTATGAAGTTTCTCAAGCCGTGTCCTCGGGGATGGGATTGCCTTCTGGGACTGGATTTCTTTACAGCTCAGGCTTTGGAAGTGCTCTTTTGAAATACCTCCCCACACCAATACACACACACAAGCACACACACACAAGCACACACACACACACCTTTTTAAGGCCATTGTGAGCACGGCTAAGATGACAAGAGTGGAGCAAAGGGCAACTCAGCTGAGTCAAGAGAAAGAGGTATGAACAACAGAGCAGAAGAGGTAGGGTAGCCTTCAGGTAGGTTCCTCTGTGGGAAAGCCTGGTAAAGCAACTGCAGTTGCCTCAGATAAGCCTGAGTGTCTTCAGCCATCAGGTCTCATTCCTGGCTTGGCGAGTGCACAGTTGTGCCATGGAAATTCATCCCAAAAGAGCTCTGAGGTGTGTTCCACATGGGCTAATCAGAGGCTTGGGAGAACAGCCTCTCATGTCGGTGGAGGAAGAAAGAGAGGCTCCATCGTTACGCTCTTCAGAGAACCTCTTTAGGCTGCTGCTCTGAATCTCCAGCTGGAGATGCCTTTCTCTGTTGACTCTGAAGAAACCATGATCTGGTCAGCCCCAGGACTGCAGTTAATCTCATGGAGTTTCCACTTGGACAAGGTTTCCATCACTCTGTCCCTGTGGAAAAATGTGGCTGGGGTCAAATACCTTCTTCTGCACTCTGCAGACACAAGAAATACCCTGATTCAATTTGACTAAGGAAAACATTCATGCACAGCTGAATTGTCAGGGAGCTACACTGCAGCCAAAGTGCCCTGCAAGATAGGAGAGTGGCCAGTTCTCTGTCCATCAGATCATCCTGCAGCCATGGTCTTCTATTCTCTACTATGGTGCACACGAGACAACTTTTGCTGGGAGGAGTGGACCTGGCTTGCACCATGTTGCCAGCCGCTGAGCAGCATGCCAGGAGGAAACATCACTACTAGGAAAGGGCTGACTTTTGTCCTTGCTTTGCAGACTGAACTTGAAGAAAGGGGCTGAGGAAAGCAGAAGACCTGAGGACATGTCTCGGCAACATGGTAAGAGTGGGGTGTCTTCTCGTCAGTTGGGGGCTAGAATGACAGTGGATGTTCTATAAAGCCTGAATGCCTGGGAGGAATCAGGAGGCCATGGGAGGCAAGTACTCCATAGCTTGAAGAGCAGAAACGAGTCCTCCTTCTCTTCTGTGTTGCCCCTTCAGTCTACAAGAGCACCTTCCCTATAATTCCTGTAATACAATTCCTCTGCATTCAGGGCACACCTGTCTTTGGTCAGGAGGTCTGTTTTGTAGCATCGATGGGCTCAAAAATGGGTGCAGGGAGGATCAACCAGCTGGGCTGTGAGTCGGGCTAACTGTGGAGAGGCAAGCAAGAAGGCACTCTGCCTAGGTGACAGGGAAGCTGTAGCTGGCAGCCACACTGAGAACAAAGCCTTGGGTTCCTCAGCAGCCAGGAGTCCTTCTGAACAGAGGCAAGGAACCGCTCCCTCTCAGCTGACAGAAGTAACAGCTCTACTTTTCTTTTACACCTAGCTCCATTGCCCCACAAGGCAAGTCTGCAGCTCTAATCAGACCTTAACGCGACCATTCACCCGGAAACTGACCCATACTTCTGAGAGCAAACTAACAGGGAAACAGGACAGGAAAGTCAGGGAAGATGTAACTAATCACAGAATCACAGAATCACAGAATGGTTGAGGTTGGAAGGGACCTCCAGAGATCATCTAGTCCAACCCCCCTGCTCAAGCAGGGTCACCTAGAGCACGTTACACAGGATTGCGTCCAGGCGGGTTTTGAAAATCACCAGAGAAGGAGATTCCACAGCCTCTCTGGGCAACCTCTTCCAGTGCTCTGTCACCCTCACAGTGAAAAAGTTTTTCCTCATGTTCAGATGGAAGCGTCTGTGTTTCAGTTTGCGCCCGTTGCCTCGCGTCCTGTCGTTGGGCACCACTGAAAAGAGTCTGGCTCCATCCTCTTGACACCCTCCCTTCAGATACTTGTACACGTTAATAAGATCTCCTCTCAGCCTTCTCTCCTTTAGGCTAAACAGGCCCAGCTCTCTCAGTCTTTCCTCATGAGAGAGATGCTCCAGTCCCCTAATCATCTTTGTAGCCTTTCGCTGGACTTGCTCCAGTAGTGCCACATCCCTCTTGTACTGGGGAGCCCGGACCTGGACGCAGTACTCCAGATGTGGCCTCACCAGGGCTGAGTAGAGGGGGAGGATCACCTCCCTCGACCTGCTGGCAACACTCTTCCTCATGCACCCCAGCATACCATTGGTCTTCTTGGCCACAAGGACACATTGCTGGCTCATGGTTAACTTGGTGTCCACCAGCACTCCCAGGTCCTTCTCCGCAGAGCTGCTTTCCAGCAGGTCAACCCTCATCCTGTCCTGGTGCATGAGGTTATTCCTCCCCAGGTGCAGGACCCTGCACTTGCCTTTGTTGAACTTCATGAGGTTCCTCTCCGCCCACCTCTCCAGCCTGTCCAGGTCTCTCTGAATGGCAGCACAGCCCTCTGGTGTATCAGCCACTCCTCCCAGTTTTGTATCGTCAGCAAACTKGCTSAGGGTGCACTCTGTYCCTTCATCCAGGTCATTGATGAAGAAGTTGAACAAGACTGGACCCAGTACTGACCCCTGGGGGACACTGCTAGCTACAGGCCTCCAACTAGACTCTGCACCGCTGATCACAACTAATGCTGACAGAGTATGTGTATCAGCCACGCTGCCTCTGCTTCCCTGTGTTAGCTCTGCTCATTTTCCCCGTGCTACACGCCCTCTCTGCTGACAGTTCTCATGAGTCTGAGAAGTGTCTCATTACCCACACGCAAAGGGCACAAGATCCTACTTTCCTCTCTTCACCGCACAAAATGCAGCTGGAGTCTAGGCTTTCAGAAACCCACAGCCTTTTCCTGGAATTCTTCCCACTTCCCTGCTGTCAGCTTCCCTGCTGGGGCTCATAGTTGTCTGAGTTTGGAGCTACCTCTGGCCTTTCCTTGATGCAGCAGGACTAAGAGGCACAAACCTGAACTCTCTGTCCCCGAGGGGTTTCCAGAGCCGCCAGGACAAACCCCCGAGCAGCATGCTGGGACCTCAGCACACACCCTGCTTTGAGCAGGAGGTGCCCCTGCAGCACTCCTGAGGTCCCTTGCATGCAGGAGCATTGTGTCTTTTGAGGAAAGAGGCAGGCCAAAATCCCAAGCCACAGACAAGATTCTTCCGAGACGATAAACATTCCGATGAATTTTCAGGAACAACAAGTGCATGATGGATGGCTCTGATGAGTACAGTGTGAGGAGAAGGGAGGGAGCAGAGCACGGCGCTGGTGAGGTGGGAGGAGGTGAGGGGCAGAGTGAGGCCGTGATTCCCCCCAGGGAAAAGAACATGCAGTGCTGCACATCTCAGGAGGGCCTTCCGGGCACAGGAGAGCATTAGAAGTTGGGCTGGATAGGCTAAGGAGCAGTGTGCACTCTGGTAGCTAGGCCTTTGTGTCTTTTGAAGCCAAAAGCCCTTTTGGCAGGAGTGCAGGGAACGGGAAACAACCTAATGAAGCTTCCTCTTTTGTCTTCCCTTCCTATGTGACAGAATGTCCAGAAGGTGAGAAGAATCCACCACCTGTCAAACAACGCGTAGAATACTTTGAGCGTCTGAGTAAGCATTCTGGGTCCCATTCCAATTGGCAGGGTTTCTTGTGCCCAAGCTGGGTGCTTTGGGGCAGGATGTCTCATTCCGGAGGAAACTGTGGCCTGTGGAGGCCTGTCCCCCTGAGGCGGATACCCACAGCTCCTCTTAGAGTCAACAGCAGAAAGCATGCCCTACATGATGGTGGCATTCATCTCTTCAGTAGGGCACACGACTTTGGTGTCAGGCTGGTCATGCTCTCGTGGCCTGCTCTGCTCTCCATTGCCAATGGAATGCCTGCAAAAGTCGGGCTCACATGTTGAAGTTGAAGGAGAAGCGGGCCAGTCATGCTGTTGCCCTGCCCTCCTGCACTGCAAAGGAATAGAATGGTCTTCACACGCTGTAGCAGTGCAGGCTGTCACGCTGCCCAGGCTGAGAAAGGACACCTTGGACTGAGTGCACTCCTGTCCTCCTGATGAGCTAAGGAGATCCATTCTCCTGTCGTTGCTCGTTCAAGTGGCATGGCTGGAGGTGAACATCAATCACCTCCTTCGGGAATGCTTGCCAATGACCATGCCCTGTCCTCGGCGTTAGGGTCCCTCCTGGGGCCACCAAAAAGGCGGGCTGCAAACCAGGTGGCTGTGGCTAAGGCCTTACCATAGTGCTTGGGCTTTCTTTTTGCAGAGACCAGCCAAAACAAAGCACAATTTGGAGCCAGACTGGGAGGGGTGGAGTCACCAAGGACAGCTCAGGGACACTGCTCAGAGGACATTGCAGGGGGGAAGGAGGGCCAGAATCTCAGCCACAGGGAAGACAACTCCTCTGCGCACAGGGCACACCGGTCTTTGGCCAGGAGGTCTGTTCTGTAGCATCGATGGGCTCAGGGCTGGGTGCAGGGAGGAGCAGCCAGCTGGGCTGTGAGGCAGACAGCGACATAGCYGTYGGAGRYGAGTGCCACCTTCTTCAGGGATGTTCATCAGGAGCAACCYGAAGCCCCAGCTCTCCTCAGCAATGCTCCCCTCCAGCCCTGTCGTGATGGGAGTGACTTGCCTTTTCCCCAAGTGGAAGTGGAAGAAGGGCCAGCGTTGGGGGTGAGGCTCCTTACCTGGCCTCAGTATAAAGTCCAAGCTTCTGCCCCAAAGCCAGGGTCTCTCAGGCACAGAGGAAAGGGGAGAGCGGCAGTCATTCAGCAAAACTGTTTGTTGGGGAGGCTTGTG
>NW_020447578.1:59656-62525 GCF_003343035.1 Apteryx rowi
GAAGGAAATGTGCCCAGAAATTGTCTCCTTGGCTGGTGATCCTTTTCCTTCTGACACATTGTGGTCTCGGCCTGTCGTCCATTCTCTTCTGCCACGTGGTCTCCAAACGCACTGAAGCAGAGATTTTGCGTGGCCATAGCCAAAGGGAGGTTGTGAAGTTCCAGGTGAAAAGCAGTGGAGTGTCTGGAGAGCTCAGACTTTGGTTTGACAGTGTTTGGGAAGGGTGTTGGAGGAAAGCCCTGCCCTCACAGGAATCTTGCAGTCCTAGCAATGCTCCTCCTCCCCCTCCTCCTCCTAATACTACTCCTACTCGGACTGCTCCTATTCATACCTCATTAGAAGGCAATCATTCCTGTGAGGGTGACTGAGCCCTAGAACAGGCTTCCTAGAGAGGTGTGGAGTCTCCATCCTGGAGCTATTCACAAGGGCTGACTGTGGCCCTGATCATTCATGGATCTCACGTGTGATACTTCACTACGACCTCTGCATTCCGGTGTGCTGGCTCCTCTGGCCAAGTGTGAGGCTAGGATTTAGGTCAGAGATTAAAGATCCCCAGTTCGGGCCTACTATTGCCATTTTCAGCATTGCGGTGGTATAGTCTGGCCTCTAAATGATCGAAATCATCTGGCCTCAAAATCATCTGGCCTCTAAAACATCAAAAGGATCTCTCATAGGACGAAAGGCTGAGAGAGCTGGGACTGTCCAGCCTGGAGAAGGAAGACTGAGGGGGGATCTTACCAGTGTGTCTGAATATCTGCAGGGCAATAACATGAAGGAAGGAGGGATTTAAAAAGGTTTTGGATGGACTGAAGGCAGGCAGGAGAAGAGCATAGACAGGGTGAAGACGGGAATGAGAGACAGGAGAAAATGAGAGCAGGAGCACTCTGAATTCTCCTGTGAGCACCATTAAGCTCGTGTGGGCTCTCTGCCTGAGGTAGTGCAGCTACCTGATGAGGTAGATGCCCTACATGACCTGCTGAGACCGCCTTGGTGTACCAGCTCAGCTCAGGAAAGCCTCCTGGCCTCACCCAGTTCTGTAGGGACACAAGATGTTATGTTGTGACCCAGGTGCCAAGGATCTTCCCAGGGCAGGGCTGGACATCAGCATGGTCATGGACCAGTTGCCAAAGGCTGCTGCCTTCTCCCGAGAATCATAACCCGACCAGGGTACTCCCCAAGCACTTTGTGCAATGCCTCCCCCAGCAGTTTGTAACGGCCCTTCTGCTTTCTTTTGCAGGGCAACTGCAAGCACAGCTAGGTGAGTGCTTCCTGGTGTGTGAGAGAGGCTCCTTGTTGCTGGAGGGGAAGGTGGGAATGGGGAGCACTGTGTGTCCGTGGGGCCAGCCCTTCACTCATGTGGCCAGGAAGGAAGCCTGTTGCTTGCCTCCCAGGGTGTCCCTTGCCCGCCTGCCCTCCGCTGCCACGATTGCCCTTGTGGGCTGGAGTGAGCAGGCAGCAGGAAAGGAGGAGGGAAGGAAGTGTGTGAGGTGGACTATCAGGGCAGGGAAGGGCTGAAGGGAGGAAATGAGGAAGGTAGGATGGAGGGGAGGCGATTAGGTGGTGGATGAATGGAATGGAGGCTGGTAGGAAGAAAGGGAGGTAAGTGGGAAGGAAGGGAGGGGAGAAGGAAGAGGAGTGGCAGGAATGAAGGGAAAGAAGGAGGAGAAAGGTCCATCAGCCTTGAAGGAAGGGAGGACTAGAGGATGGAAGGGGGAAAGAGAGATATGAGAGAATGGAGGAAGGGAGGGCGGTAGGAATATGAAGTTTCCTGTGAAGAAAAGCCAGCACCTGTGAGCTCTCTTTGGCTCGAGTGGGTCTCCACGGCAGTGTCCTTTGCTTGGCTGTGTGACCCCAGCCGCCAAGGGGTTTTCCCAGGGCAGGCCTTGGTGTCAGCACAGTCCTGAACTAGTCGATGGAGGTGGTTCTCTTCTCATGGCAATCAAAACCTTACCACCATGCCTGTTGCAGACCTTCGTGCAATACATCCGCAGACAGGCTGTGAGCACACTTCTCCTTTGTTTTGCAGGGCAAATTGAAGAGAAGCTAGGTGAGTGCTCTCTGGCATGTGAGAGGCTCCTTGTGCCTAGAAGAAAAAAAGACAGGAATGGGGTGTGCTCTGTGTCTGTGGCTCTAGCCCTTGGCTCTGCCACACAGGAAGAGAGCCAGCTGCTTGCCTCCCAAGGTGTCCCTTGCCCTCCTGCCCTCTGCTGCCATGGCAGCCCTGGCAAGGTGGACTGAGCAGGCAGCAGGGGCTGGAAGCCGTAAGAGCTGCCATTGTTCAGAAGGCACTCTCGCCAAAAGACTGACACCTCTCTCTCTCTCTCTCTCTCTCTCTCTCCTTTCCACTTCCCTTTGCCTTTTACAGACCAACTGCTGAAAGAACACAGTAAGCGACCTTTGCTTTCTGATACTTCTTTGGCAAGCGTGACCTGCTGAGACCTCCTTGGGGTACCTGCTCAGCTCAGGAAAGCCTCCTGGCCTCCGCCAGTTGTGCAGGGACACATGGTGTTGTGATAATCAAGGCCCTGTAGAAAGGGAAGGCCATTACGTCAAAGGATCTGCTTGGGCCCAAGGCTGAGAGGTTGGTCCTGGAGTGCCCAGGGTGCAGAAACCAGACTGGGAAGAGAGGTGCAAGAAGGGGAAGGGAGAAGTCATCAATCGCCTGGGTGGGGAGCCGTGGTGGGCTCTGAGCGCAATGGCCTGTCTTTGCTAAGTTCCTTTTCCCTTCCTTTTGTAGCTCAGGGGATCGAGGAGAAGGGTAAGTGGTCTGCGCTGCCTGGGACATGGGCCTTGTGGAGAGGTCGCGTGGCGAGAGGGAGTTGCTGGCGTCCAAAGCCGCGGGGCTTCTTGGGGCAGGCAAGGAGCCCCT
>NW_020447578.1:62782-66861 GCF_003343035.1 Apteryx rowi
TAAGGCTGAGTGGAAGAGAAGGGAAGGGTGGAGGTGTGGCAGGGCATGAGGGCCTGAGGAAGGACTTGCAGAAGGCAGGCTGGAGGGAGGGAAGGAAGGGTGGAAGGAAGGGTGGAAGGAAGGAAGAATGGAAGGAAGGAAGCCAGAAAGCAAGCAAGCAAGCAAGCGAGCTAGGAAAAAACATGAAGGAAGGAAGAATTTAGAAATGTTTTGGATGGATTGAAGGAAGGCGGCAGAAGGGATAGAAGGGGTAAAGATGAGAATGTCAGAGAGGAGAAACTGAGAACAGGAGCACTCTGAATTCTCCTGTGAACGCCATTGAGCTCGTGTGGGCTCTCTGCCTCTGGTAGGGCATCCACAAAGATGTCGTTTGTTTGGCCGTGTGACCCCAACTGCCAAGGCGTTTCCCGGGGCAGGACTTGGCATGAGCACAGACTTGGCCTAGGCTCAGACGTGGCTAGTCAATGAAGGCTGTCATCTTCTCAGGGGAATCAAATGCTTAGTGTAGTTTTCCGTTCAGGGCTTCATGCAGTCTATCCCCAGGCAGGCTGTGAGCACACTTCTCCTTTGTTTTGAAGGACAACTGCAGGGAAAGGTAGGTGAGTGCTCTCTGGTGTGTGAGGCTCCTTGTCCCTAGAGGAAAGATAGGAATGGGATGCACTCTGTGTCCATGGACACAGCCCTTGGCTCTGCCATGCAGGAAGAGAACCTGCTGCTTGCCTCCCAAGGTGTCCCTTGCCATCCTGCCCTCCACTGACACAACTGCCATTCTGAACTGTAGTGAACAGGCAACAGGAAAGGAGGAGGGATGGAAGACCTACAGGTGATATGGTCAGGAAGGGAAAGGTTGTGGAAATGTGGAACGGAAGGATGGAAGGTAGTCGATAAGGTAATGGATTAATGAAGGCATGAAGGCGAGAGGAAGGCAGGAAGGTAGAAATGTAGGAGAGGAAAGGTTGTGAAGGTTTGAAGGAAGAAAGAGAAGATAGAAAGTGGAAACATGGAACTGAGAGAATGTGGGAAGTGAGCGATATGTCAATATTCACTTTCCCGTGAGGAAAAGTCAGCTTGTGTGAGCACTCCCTGGCTTGGGTGGGTCTCCACATTGGTGGAGACCAAAGAGCAATCTCCCGAGTCACTCAAAGGATTTCCCTCTCTGGAGGATGACAGGGGCTTTTGAGGTGTTGTCTGACCTGCAGAACCAAGACGTTTCTGCAGAAGAGCATGCTCTTCTGATCGGCAGCATGGATTATGCATTAGCTCGCTGCAGACAAGGCCTCCTTCTCACATCCACTTATTGCCTCCTTTATTCATTTTCCTACAGAGCTTTTGAAAATACAGAGTCACAAAGGTAAGAGAGAAACCAACAGGCTCTCAGGACCTGGGTGTTTATTTGGAAGCGTATTTGTCCTTCACAGAGAACAATTCAGAGGACAACATCTTTGCTCCAAGAATTGTTTCTTGAGCTTTCCCTTCTTCACGTGCTGCTCAAGACCCCTCACAAGCCTGTGTTACAGCATCTGGCATTCCAAGTGGCATTATGTCTTCTCAGAAGAAAAGGGCAGGTTTTAGGAAGACTGAGAGGCTCATTTCAGGGAGGTCAGCTGGAACATTTCTACTGGATCTGTTGCTGAGCATTCCTTGCTGAGCAGTGCAACAGCTGAGGATGGGCAGGGATCAGCAGCTGGCACTCTGCTGCCTGCAAAGGCTGATTCAAGAAGTATCCCAGCAGCCCCCTGGCCTGCTTAGGCCATGCAGGCTTCGCAAGCCTGATTTATCCCCAAACTCAGGCAAACAGCTGATGAGATTCTGGTTTTGCCCAAAGAGGCTGTGTGTGTGGAGGCATGGTTCTATTCCTCAGCTCATCTCTGCAGAGTCTCAGGGATGAAGGAAAAGTTTGGTAATCCCCTTATGTTCCTTCTCGGTACTACTTGCATTTCCAACAGAGTGTCTCTGAGTAGCCATGTGTTTGATGCCTGCTGGCTGCTCTCTCAGCACAACATAGATGAGAGCAAGGGACAGGAGAAATCTGGGAGGGCAGTGGTTGGAGGTGTCCTGTACCAGGAGGCCATCTAGGGAGCATGGAAGAGGAGGCAGAGGGAGGGCAAGGGAAGAGGCATATGGGGACACAGGGTCRAAAGTTTCAGAAAAGCAGCCCTCATGGTTTTTGATACTGAAGGAATGACTTGGTCTTTGCAGTGGATGTCTCCCTGGACGCTGACACAGCTCATCCAAGGCTGGAGGTGTCTCAGGATGGGAAGAGAGTGTCAGATACTGGCACTATCAGATATGTGCCCAGGACAGAGAAGAGATTTGAYTCCCACACTTTCCTTTTGGCAAAGGAAGGCTACACATCTGGGAAATACTACTGGGAAGTGGATGTTGGAAAGAGAAGAAACTGGGACGTGGGCATTGCCCGGGAGTCTGTGACTCGCAAAGGGACACTGACTCTGTCCCCAGAGGAGGGCTTCTGGGTCATAGGGTTAGCAGATGGGCGAGACTATTGGGCCCGCACTGTTCCTTGGAGCCGTTTGGTTGTGAGTGGGAAACCCAGAAAGATTGGGATCTTCCTGGATGTCTCAGCCAAGCAGTTGCCATTCTTTAATGTCAAAAATGGAACACATTTGCACACTTTCACCCTTGGTGGAGACAGCAGCCAGGAAGGGAAGTTCTTTCCCTTCTTCTCAACAGGGTCCCCTTCTGCAAAGCATGACACTGAGCCACTGAAAATAGTCCTGGGGTTTGAGGAGGACCATGATGATGAGTAACTGGATTACTGAGAGGGAGATGCAGGAGGAGACTGCACTCCTGTCAGGCAGCCCCCACGTTTGGGCTCTCCAATCCAATCTCTACAGCAAATTCCTGCCAGACACTGCTGTCTCTGCTTGCTAGTCCTTCAATGAGCCAGTCAAGAAGGAGAAGCCTCAGAGTTCAGGCTGCCAGTCAGGGGGTGGAGTTTACCTTCACTTTTACCAAGGACCCACACAAGGGAAGGAGATGTATCTGCTGCCCAGGAAGTGAGAATAAGATTGACTTGCTAGTGTACAGCAGCTTTCGTTTTGAATTCTTCTGAGCATGTGAAGTATTTACATGGCAGTCACTGAAAATAGCAGGAAAAATCCGTGAGGTGTACTTGTCCCAAAAGAGAGCCCTCTTCTGGGATGGGAAAGCTTTGTGAGGAGCTTCCAACCACACTTCTCAGCAACACCTCAGACTTGCATGCCTGGAGCATCACATGTCACACCAGGTCCCTTCTATGCCAGGTCAGAGAGCAGGCACCTCCTAAAAGCAGCTTGCCTCACCTCTCATCCACGCTGCAGAAACCCCCTTCATTTGGGAAGGGTGTGAAAGCCATTTTCAGAGATTCTCAGAGGGTGAATATCCTTCCCTTTGAGGTGAGAAAGGGCTGACCTCACACATCAAAAACAAGGTATGCGAGCTTTCCAGGTCAATTAGTGCTCTGCCCAGCTCTCCTGCCTTCCTACCATTTCTGGCTGCGCATAGTCAGTCACTTGTCTAATGCTCTCCTTTTTGATTCGGCACTCAGCACTGAACCTAGACGCTGACTCTACAAAGTGAACCACTTAATGGGCTGTGAGAGGGAAACCAAGCAAGACTGCAGGGCATTTGTGCACATCCACARGAACACTGTCATTTGGCAAAGGCCAYKCAAAGTCTCCCTCGCACAGTTTTCCAAAGAGTCTCTGGCAGAATGAGATTGTCTTTCCCTCCCTCTCYKTTGGGGGTGACTGCTGCCAGAACACCAGGTCCCARTGTGCTGGCAGTAKGGCAATCRWCAGAGGAGGCACCAGACACACAGTCAAACTCCTGGCAGAAAACGCTGGCAGAGTGAGATCCATTTCATTAACTTCTTATTTTATAGTGAAAGGCAGCTGCAGCCCAGCATGCTCTCTAGCAAGCTCTGGTTGGCATGATAAAGCAACTGGCACAGAGACATCAGACCAAGTATGAAACTCTGTTCTCCTTTCTGATTTTGCTAATGCTGATTGTCAAAAATCCAGCTGTAATAAGTATATTAAGTGCATTCCATGTAACCGAGATTATAAACAGCAATGGAT
>NW_020447578.1:71551-80510 GCF_003343035.1 Apteryx rowi
GGTTATCAGCAGTCCTGCCATAGTGGATGGAGGCAGTTTTCTTCTCAGGGCAATCAAAACCTTACCACAGTGCCTATTGCAGAGCTCCAGGCAAGGAGCCCCTTGTTGTGAGCAGGAGTGGAGCTGCTGCCCCTGTACAGGCTGCCCAGTGGAGGTCTTCCTCTTTAGCTGGGTCCTGCCCACCAGGCTTGCCTGCCAAGCAGGAGCATGTGGGAGGGAGGCAGAGAGGGACAGAAGGCAGAACTGGAATGAGGGGTGAGTGAAGGAAGGAGGAGTTTGAGGAGAGGAGGAAGCTATTAGCTGGGAGGAGGGATGAAGTCACGATGGAAGAAATGAAGAATAGGAAAGAGAGGGAAGGTTATGGAGTTTTGAAGGAAGGAAGAGAAGATGGAAGGCAGAAACATAGAATTGAGAGAATGCGGGAAGTGAGGAATATGTCAATATTCGCTTTCCTGTCAGGAAAAGTGGGCTCGTGTGAGCTCTCTTTGGCTCAGGTGGGTCTCCACATTGGTGTCCTTTGCTTGGCTGCGTGACGCCAGCTGACAATAGGTTTCGCAGTGTAGGGCTTTGTGTCAGCACAGTCATGGACTAGTTGATGGAGGCTGTCATCTTTCTAGACTAATAAAAAGCTTTTCAGAGTGCTCTGCCTGTGCTTCATGCTATCCGTCTGCAAGCAGTTTGTTTCCACACTTTTTTGCTTTGCAGGGCAACTTCATGGATGGATAGGTGAGTGGGAACCAAGAGTGGGAATGTGGAGAAACGGGAGTGCTAAGAAGGCTTTGTAGTTAATTAGATGCAAGGATCTCATTGGGTGTGTGGATGAGTGGTCAATCCTGAGTCCTCAAGAGTCACTGAAATGGGAGTGGGAACTTGATTTGCTACAATGTGGTTATTAGTCTGGAAGGCCATTTTGATTGCACTGTTTTAGACAGACTGAGAGTCTCTCTCCAGAAACAGTCTTTTCTCCCCCTTTCTCTGTCTGCTCTCTGTCCTGCCAGGGACCACATCCTCTCTCCTCCTCCTCCTCCTCCTTTTCAGGGGTCATGTGTCTGTGAAAGGTTTCTCAAAGAGCAATCTCCCAAGTGACCCAAAGGATTTCCCTCTCTGGAGGATAACAGGGGCTTCTGATGTGTTGTCTCACCTGCAGAACCAAAACGTTTCTGCAGAAGAGCCTGCTCTTCTGATCGGCAGCATGGGTTATGCATTAGGTCACTGGAGACAAGGCCTCCTTCTCACATCCACTTATTGCCTCCTTTATTCATTTTCCTACAGAGTTTTTGAAAATACAGCGTCACAAAGGTAAGAGAGAAACAAAGAGGCTGATTCCCAGCTCTCAGGGCCTGGACATATATTTGGAAGTGTATTTGTCCTTCACAGAGAACAATTCAGAGGACAACATCTTTGCTCCAAGAATTGTTGCTTGAGCCTTCCCTTCTTCACGTGCTGCCCAAGACCCCTCACAAGCCTGTGTTACAGCAGCTGGCATTCCAAGTGGCATTAAGTCTTTTCAGAAGAAAAGGGCAGGTTTTAGGAAGAATGAGAGGCTCGTTTCAGGGAGGTCAGCTGGAACATTTCTACTGGATCTGTTGCTGAGCATTCCTTGCTGAGCAGTGCACAGCTGAGGATGGGCAGGGATCAGCAGCTGGCACTCTGCTGCCTGCAAAGGCTGATTCAAGAAGTATCCCAGCAGCCCCCTGGCCTGCTGAGGCCATGCAGTCTTGGCCAGCCTGACCTATCCCCAAACTCATGCAAATAGCTGATGTGATTCTGGTTTTGCCCAAAGAGGTTGTGTGTGTGGAGGCATGGTTCTTTTGCTCATCTCACCTCTGCAGAGTCTCAGTGGTGAAGGAAAAAGCTGGCAATCCCCTTATGTTCCTTCTTGGTACTACTTGCATTTCCAACAGAGTGTCTTTGAGTAGCCATGCGTTTGATGCCTGCTGGCTGCTCTCTCAGCACAACATAGATGAGAGCATGGACATGAGAAATCTGGGAGGGCAATGGTTGGAGGTCGCCTGTACCAGGAGGCCAACTAGGGAGCATGGAAGAGGAGGCAGAGGGAGGGCAAGGGAAGAGGCATATGGGGACACAGCGTAGAAAGTTTCAGAAAAGCAGCCCTCATGGTTTTTGATACTGAAGGAATGACTTGGTCTTTGCAGTGGATGTCTCCCTGGATGCTGACACAGCTCATCCAAGGCTGGAGGTGTCTCCAGATGGGAAGAGTGTGAAAGATACTGGCACTGCCAGAAGTGTGCCCAGGACAGAGAAGAGATTTGACTCCCACACTTTCCTTTTGGCAAAGGAAGGCTACACATCTGGGAAATGCTATTGGGAAGTGGATGTTGGAAAGAGAAGAAACTGGGACGTGGGCATTGCGCGGGAGCCTGTGACTCGCAAAGGGACACTGACTCTGTCCCCAGAGAAGGGCTTCTGGGTCATAGGGTTAGCAGATGGGCGAGACTATTGGGCCCGCACAGAGCCTTGGACCCGTTTGGCTGTGAGTGGGAAACCCAGAAAGATTGGGATCTTCCTGGATGTCTCAGCCAAGCAGTTGTCATTCTTTAATGTTAACAATGAAACACATTTGCACACTTTCACCCTTGGTGGAGAGAGCAGGCAGGAAGGGAAGTTCTTTCCCTTCTTCTCAACAGGGCCCACTTCTGCAAAGCCTGACATTGAGCCACTGAAAATAGTCTTGCGGTTTCAGGAGAACCATGATGATGAGTAACTGGATTACTGATAGGGAAATGCAGGAGGAGACTGCACTCCTGTCAAACAGCCCCCAAGTTTGTGCCACTTGTCTAATGCTCTCCTTTTTGATTCAGCACTCAGCACTGAACCTGGACACTGACTCTACAAAGTGAACCACTTAAAGGGCTGTAAGAGGGAAACAAAGCAAGACTGCAGGGCATTTTGTGCACATCCACAAGAACACTGTCATTTGGTAAAGGCCACACAAAGTCTCCCTCGCACAGTTTTCCAAATAGTCTCTGGCAGAATGAGATTGTCTTTCCCTCCCTTTCTGTTGGGGGTGTCTGCTGCCAGAACACCAGGTCCCAGTGTGCTGGCAGTATCATAATCAACAGAGGAGGCTCCAGACACACAGTCAAACTCCTGGCAGAAAAAGCTGGCAGAGTGAGATCCATTTCATTAACCTCTTATTTTATAGCGAAAGGCAGCTGCAGCCCAGCATGCTCTCTAGCAAGCTCTGGTTGGCATGATAAAGCAACTGGGACAGAGACATCAGACCAAGTATGAAACTCTGCTCTCCTTTCTGATTTTGCTAATGCTGATTGTTGAAAATCCAGCTGTAATAAGTATATTAAGTGCATTCCATGTAACCGAGATTATAAACAGCAATGGATGTGGGAATTTTGTTGTTGTTTTTCTTTGACAACTTCTCCAGGTCCTTTAATTCTGAAGCAACTAAAGCACTCAGAATCAGCTGTAGCTCTCATACAGATGAGGAAGCCAAGCAGGGGCCAGCTCCTCTCACCCCCGTGATCCAGAGTGCAGGATGCAGTGGAGCTGGGTTCCCATCCACTTCCCACATCCAGCCAAGGAAAACTTTATGGGGTGTATTTACAAGCCTTACAGAGACATCTGCAAGACCTGATCAGCAGTCTTTTTCTAGAGTCATCTTCCCAAGAGAGGGTTGAGGGATGGAAGCCTTTCTCCTTGAAACTCCATGACTAAATAACAAAGGCAGATCATGACGCTGAGTTTTGAAGCAAATAGCAAATCACAGAGTGTTAAGTCATGTAACCTGCTGAATTTTAGAAGGCTGGGCATATATATATATTTTTAATCCATTTCCCTTCATTGGCTTTCCAGGACACGGGCATGCAGGGCATGGCAGCTTCCTCAGGGCACCCGGCAGCTTCCACATCCTCCCTGGTAACACCCCTGAAGGTCTAGGCAGCAGGGCTTCACCCTCTCTTGACCTTCCCATTAAGAGTGGTAGTCAGGGCCCTATCCAAGGTGTCCCTGAAGCTGCAGGGTGTAGGGTCAGGAATATCTTGGGGCCTTCCCTCTACCCTGGCATTGAAGCCATCTGTCCTATACACACTGCTCTGCTGGTGGTCCCTGCAGAAGGTGACCTGAAATGGTCTTCAGACTACTTACCAATGGACTGTGTTAGGATGGTGGACATGAGGAAATGCAGAATTTGGTGTGAAGTTACTTGGTTCTCATCTACTTCTACAGGGATGATGCTTCTAATGCAGCATAATTAGTCTAGCTGAACTACATGAGTTTGCAAGTCATATATATATTGTATGACTTCTTCCATCTTTCCACCATTGACTTTGGTCATCTGAGCAGGAGATTCATGAGGTAGCAGGGTGGCAGGCCAGCAGCACACCCAGCGATAACCTGTAGGCATCAGGCAGAAATGGCAACACGGACAGTTGTGTGTGAGAGAGATGTATGAGTGTTCAGAACCTGTTGCAGGATGGGACTGGGGAGGACTTTGCCCTGCCACTTAAGTTGGCAGAGTTCTTCCCATCTGGTAGCTTTGTTTACTTTTTTCTGATTCAAAGTGGCAACAATCAATATTTAAAAATGTCTTTTATTTTTCAGTGTGACCCTTTTAATGAGACTGTAAGTTGTCGCGAGATGACCAACTACTTTACAGTCCCGGACTGTGTGGGTTTCGTGTGGTGCGAGGGAGGGTAGGAGGGGGAGAAGGAGATTTACTGCATGACTCCACAACTTGTTTCAAAGACCAAAATTAACAGAAACTTAGTTCAGCTAGAATACTTGTTTCTAATTACACTAAAAGTTATGCTAACAGTAACTACTTAGTAAACAGAAAAGGATAGCTAATTTATACTAACTGTAAATACCCAAATGAATGAACTAGGCAAACCAATTCTGAATGATCTTACCCATGCATTGCCTCAGCAGCCAATGTACACTCAATCCCAGGGAAGTAACTGCGGGAGAGCGTCCCTGTCCCGAGGGGTTCCGGAAGCTGGCAGACCCACTGTCACCCAGGAAGAGCCAAAGACGGCCTCCAGGGCCAACCTATTTATACCCTTCAGGGGAAGGTGGAGGTGGAGTCACTAGGCCAGTCAGAGTTCTCTTCTTGCAGATGCAGTCCCTAGCTCTTGCCTGCTGCAGGGTTCAACTCTCCTCCATCATTGTTATGGTGATCACACCCACGGTCATGGGATGGGGGGGGGGGGCAGCTGAACACCCCCAATGGCAAGCTAGCTGCCTTGCGCACTGTTCAGCACTGAAGAAAGGAGTTTGAGTGACTGAATGACTGCTTTACTCTTGCAGTGGGGGTCTCAAGGAGAGATCCCATAGCTGGGGTAAGAAGGAGTTAATTCCAGTCTGCAGTGGGGCCCCAGCTGTGAAAGCAGGTGTTATCTCTCAAGGTCCTGATGAGGAGGAGACAGTCCTGACCACTGCAATTAACACTGCCCCAGCAGTGAGAGGAGGCTTTTGTTTCTCAAGGTCCTGGGGCCCAAGCAGGCCTTATCTCAAAGTCTTGACATCCTCCCTTTTGGGGTGTAAAACACAGGAATTCAGGCTACTTGTAACTGGCACCAAATGTGTGCGTGTAGGAAGCTGGGAGCATCCCGCCACATAACTGTTCCTTTCTCTTTACAAATCAGCCCTCAATAAGCATGTTTAAAGATGTGGGCTCATTCCATAAGGGTCTGGCACCCTGCACTAGGATGGAGTGGGTTGTTTCCCATCCACTGTGGGAGCAGAGGGAATTTGTTTATGCTAATGTGGCATTTTAAGGTTMCCTGAAACTGGTAAATAGGTCAGGTGTRAYCCCTAGAAGAGAGGGTRAAWCTTTGGGAAGAAAGGCAATTCCTGAAGTCTCCATGAGACTTCCTTCAGACAAGCTGCAAGCACTGTTACAAAGGGGGGGAAGTTTTAGACTGTTTGTTAGTGACCAGTTTTGGTGGATAACTCAGGTCAGATGCATAAGAGAGGACATGAGTGAAGAGGCTTTCACAAAGAAGCATCCATGAAGGATTCAGGGGCTTTCTTCAGGGATTAAAGTAACATCTGGTTACCCAATATAAAGGTCTCTATATACATTCTCTTTTTTCCTAATCAAGAAAATCAGTGAGCATGATTACTGATCATATGCTATTCAACAGAGGCGCACTGAGAAAGTAAATTCTTTCCATGTTCTTCTTACTGCTCATTTTATCAGGTTTCTCCAGTGCCAAGGTCTGTGTTGATTGTCAGAAGACCAGGTGCCATTCTGTGAGGAAACAAACAAAGTGCACAAACTGAGACTAAACCCTGTTCAAAGAATTGCCATAGATGTCACATTAGGACAGAGAGAAAAAAGACTGAAAAAGGCAGGAAGGAAGGAAGCAAGCAAGGTAGGGAGAGAGGAAGGAAGGGAGAAAGGGAATGAGAGAGGGGAGAAAGGGARGAAGGGATGAAAGGAAGCAATMAGAGAAGGAAGTCAGGSAAGTGACCTCTCTCAAGAAGTGAGCKCTCTTTGGCTCGCCTAGGTATCCCTGGAGACTGCTTTTCTTTTGCTGTGAGACACCGTCCCCAGTGAGGTTTCCTAGGGCAGGGCTTGGCATCAGCACAGACTTGGCCTAGTCAATGGAATCTGTCCTCTTCTGAGGAGAATCAAGACTCTAGAGGAGTAAGCATACAGAGCTTCATGCAACACATCCACCAGCAGTTTGTAACCACAATTATCCTTTGTTTTGCAGGGAATCCAGAAGGGAAGTTAGGTGAGTGCTCTCCAGAGTGTGAGAAAGGCTCCTTGTCCCTGGAGCAAAGATGGGAATGTGGAGCACTCCGTGTCTGTGGTCCCAGCCCTTCTTCCTGCCAGTCAGGAACAGAGCCTGCTGCTTGCCTCCAAATGTGTCCCTTGCCCTCCTTCCTTCAGCTTTCATGAGTGCCCTGATTCAGAGGACAGGCATCCAGATGCAGAAGACATGGGCTTTCTTGGTGGACCCTGTTCTTCAGACTGAGCACTGCTATGTACTGGTGATGGTCTGCGAGGGGTGGGAGGAGCCTGTGGAGACACTTAAGAGGAAGTTCAGAGGAACATCCCTTCTTCAGGCTGTACTCTTCCCAGTGGGAGGAAAACATAATGACAATCCAGAAACATCAAAGCAGGATGTGAGCAGATCTTTGGTACCTGCCTGCACCTTTCTGTTGTAGGAGTGATGCAGGAGAAAAAGGGCAATTTCTATGGCTGCCTGAGACATTGTTCTTCCTGAGAGAGAGAGAGTTCTTTTCCAAAAGGGACCTGCCTGCCCATGGGCCTCCTAAGAGAGGCAACAAAAGAGCTAATTTGTACTGGCGGCTCCCATCACTCCTTGCTAGTTCTTCAGTGATCCAGTCTAGGAGGAGATGCCCTATACTTCAGACTGCTAGCCAGTGGGTAGAAGTGGGTGGGACCTTCAACTGTACCAAGGACCCACACAAGGGGATGAAATACATCTTCAGCCCAGGAAGTGAAAACTATTGTTTTTCTTAATATATGGTGCCTTACATCAGGATTCACTGTGAGCATGCCAAGTGCCCTGAAAACAGTAGTAAACATCCATATTTGTCCACAGCAGAGCACAGTTGTGGGATGGGAAAGCTTTCTGAGAAGTCTGAAACCACATCTCTCAAGAATAACTCAGACCTGTATTTCTTGATCGTCCCAAGTCATGCGGATCCCCTACCAATTCAGAGAAGCAGCAAAGCATCTTGGCTTTCACCTGTTATCATTGGCTCTGAAACTGCAGAATATCCCTTTGTTTGGAAAGGGAGTGAACACCAGTCCAGTCCTCCTGGTTTTAGTATGTAGCCTAAACAATGTGTGAGGGGATTTACAGAGTATGAGTATCCTCCACTTTCTAGTGCGTAAAGACTGAATTCATTTATAAAAATCAAAGTATCTTAGCTTTGCAGATTGATTAGTGCACTGTCAACCTCTCTTGCTGCCCTGCCATTTCTAGCTGCACGTGGTCTCCTTTCTGAATCAGCATTGGGCATTGAGCCAAAGCCCTCACTATACAGCATGAACTACTTCATGTACTGTGAGAGGGAAAACTCTCTGCGGGGCATTTGGACACCTCTTCAAGAACATTGTCATTTTGCAATGACCGCAGCAAATCTCTCTCATATGGTTTTCCAAATAGTCTCTGACAGAGTGAGAGACTTCCCTTCCTTTCTGTTGGGGGCTTCAACTGCTGTTAGTTTGCAATGCATTGGTAATATTGCAATCAAAAGAGGAGGCACCAGACACACAGTCAAATGCTGGGAATCCTTTGGCTCACCCCTAGTTCATGTAAGAAAGTGATGACAAAGTGACCATAGACCACCCATCTCAGTAAGCATTTAAAATCCCACCATTTTATGACATCGAAAACCAATACCTGGAATAATGTTCACTTTTTCTGATAGTTAGTCTTCCAGTCATGAAATGAGATCAGGACCTTGGAAATGAACACATATAGAGGAGTAACAGCAAGCAAAGGACTGAAGATATCAGCAATGAAGATGCTGGGAAGTATTGGATAATATTTTCTAGTAAAGTCTTTTAAATACAGAATACTATCAAGGCAAACTTCTTTCAAGGGGAATTTTTTCTCAAGTAGTACAAAACAATTTAAGTTACAATGAAAGGCATTTGCAGCCTGAGGTACTCTCTGGCTAGGTATGGATGGCATGATTAAGAGGATGGGGAAGTTATCGTACAGAGGCATTACAGCAAGCATCAGATGTTGCTGTCCTTTCATATTTCGCTATTGTTAATTTTACAAATCCAGCTAAAATCATTCTATACATGTTTCATGTGATCAGGATTTTAAATGGATTTTTTTTTCTCCTGTGACAAAATTCTCTATTTTTTTCTCTTGTGTGGCATAATTCTGTATTTTTTTTTCAAATTTATTTTTATATTTTCTATATGGATAAAGGATTGAGGATTCCTCTAACTCTTGTACAGATGAGGAAGAAAAGCAGTGGCCAG
>NW_020447579.1:0-3583 GCF_003343035.1 Apteryx rowi
TCGGCCGGCCCCCACTGCCCCGGTGCAGTTTCTCCCGGCCCGGTGCGCCCTGGTTGTGCCGCGTTGCCCGGGACGCTCCCGTCCGCCGGGACCCCCGGCACGTGGGGGAGCCGCAGCCCCGAGGGCGGACACCCTCGCCCCGCTCACCTCCTCCGCGGTGCAGCCGCCGTGCYGGTCCCGGTCGGAGGTGCTCAGCAGCTGCTCCATTGTCCTGAACCGGCCCCAGCGCAGGCTTCCCCCAACTGCAGCCCCAGCCATTGCTATCGGCCCCACCTGGGGCTCATCCCAGCCCCCCCGGCCTCGCAGCTGCAGACCATCAGGAACCAGGGAGGGGGAATGGCCATCAGCCCCATCGGGGCAGCTGGGGCTGCCAGGGCAGCAGAGGCCCCCCYACTCCTGAGAGCAGCTTGCTGAAAGCTGAAGGGAGACCCCTGGGGTGCACAGAGAGGAAAAGGGAGTATTGGGGGGACAAGAGAACAAATCCAGAGCTGTGGGTGCAACAAAAGTAAAAAAAAGGCAATGACAGAGCAACCGGAGTGACTCTGGGTGCACCAAAAGGCAAAGGGAGGGCCCTGGGGCACACCAAGAAGCACCCAGAAAACTCTGGGACGGGGGAGAAAGCTAAACGGAGAACTTTGTGGCATGCTGCAAAGCAAACACAGGGCCCTGGGGCACACTGAAAGGCACACAGGGGGCTTGGGGGCAACCCAGAATGTGAATTGAGGAGTCCTGAGGGCATCAGAGGGCAAATGCAGGGCTCTGGGGCAAACCAAAATCCAAATGAAGGGCCTTGGTGCACACCAGAGGGGCTGTAAGGCACATCACAGGGCTCGATGTGGCTGATGGGACGGTGCCTGCAGGCTCCCCCCATCCCCACGGAAGCTCTCTCCCAGCTCCAGGCACGCAGGCCCCATCCCCAGACACRCAAGGGACATTGCAAAGTGCTGAAAGCAAATCCGGGAGCAGTCTGAGGACCTCACGCAGCCCCGGAGGAGCTCTGGCTGCCCCCAGGATGATGGGAAACGCCACCGACACCGCCCCAAGGTCCAGGCAATGCAAGGGAAATTCCCCACAGCCCTGTGAACAGCATTGGGTCCCCTGGGAACCGCAGGGACCCCAAAGTACGAGGGACTTGGGGACCAGCTCCCAGCACCACACACAGTGTGTAACCTTCTCCCCTGGGCATCATCTTCAGGCAAAGCAATGGCAGGAACCACAGACAYGAGTGCAAAGAATAAAGCAACTGTTTATTGTTTGCTGCACAGAAACAACACCTGGGCATGAGTCTGCCATGAAGGTCAGTGCCAGCATGCTTCCCCTTACCCTGTGACACCCGAAGAGTCATGACCGCACCAGCGTTCATCCATCCGTCGGGGAAGGGTCAGCTCCTGCTGCTGGCCTTGAGGTGGCAGGTGTCTGAGTAGCCGACAGCCTACCCCCTCTGCTTTTTCCTTCAGGGATAGGATCCAGCTCTGAGAGTTGAGAGGAAAACGCCTGATCTCATCTGTCTGCGCTTCTGCCCTACCCCAGACTAGAGCCCTGCAGGACACTTTCACAGCGCTCAGCTCGCCCGTCACATTGCTAGTCTCGGTGCGATGGGCCTGCGCGGCATGAAACCCAGACCTCAGGTCAGCGCGCAGAGCTGAACGCTGGGTACAGGGGAAGGTTACAAACCCCAAAGGAGGGTTCGCAGCCTGCTGCTTAGGCTTCGGGGCTTCCAGTTTATTATCCAAGGATTTAGCCCTTTTTGTTTATCAGTAAGCCGTAAACCCTGCACCCTAAGTGACAAGCTGCGAGTCTTGGAACCCAAATGGTTGCCGAGGCTTTAGAATTTATGGATGAGGTTGGATTTTAAATCCTGCGCCCTGATCGCTAAGTGAGTAAACTGTAACCTCTGACCGATAAAGACTSAGCCCCACAAAATAAAGTAATACACCATAACCGCTGAGTGACAGACCCTCAACAACAAACTAAACAATAAACCTTAAGTGAAAAAACTTCAAACCCTCAGCTTTAAGCAAGAAACACCAAAGCACCCATGAGCATGAGAACAATACAGAGAAGCCAAGGGGTTCTGCCCACAGCTTAAGAATTTTCCCCTTCATTTAGAAGGGCAGCAGAGCAGGAAGACACGCACCAGAACCATGTTACAGTTGCTGTTTATAGGCTTGGTTTTAGCCACCATTCAAACGTGAGCATGTGCAAGAATCACACCACTGGACTGCACTAAGCTGCGCTTCCACTGAATCTACCTGAAACACCACACACATGAATTCATCTCCATTACAATTAACTTCATATTTTTGGTCCTCTCAGCTCCACGGGCAAACATCCAGAACCAGTGGCATCTATTACCACCAACCAGTCTTTCCTTAAGGAAAGTGGTACCTGCTAAGAGAGAGACATCTGTGACAACCGGTAACGCTCCTTCTGCGGTCACTAATGACACCTCAGAAATCTTTTTCTCTGGCCCGTAAATTGCACCCTGAAGAATAACCAGAAAATGCCTCACAGTGGCCAGAACTACRGTAAAATGCTGTAGCTTGGAAAATATTTTTTATGATGTAAAACAGGTATATTTTTAGCCTATTATCCACATTATGAACATTCATAGTCCAAGCAGCCTAGCCACATCACTTGCATTCCCACTCCTAGGCACGCCCATCACCTATGTATTGCCTGCACCACCTCCAGTCCCCCAAAAACAACCTCCCGCTCCCCCCCACCCAACAGCACCCAGACTGCTACACCATCTCCCCATTCCCAGTGCGGGAACAGCCGCCTTCTGCTTCCCAGCCTCTCTCACGCACAACGCAGCCCCAGGATGTAGCTGTGCCTGCGTTGCCAGTCCAAGCTCATCCTGCACAGCTGGCTGTAGATCCCCCCCAGAGCTCCCAGCTGTGAGGCTCTTTCCACTGCTGGACTACACTTCAGTGCCTGCAGAGAGACTGGGACGAGAGGCCAGGCAACTGCACAGCCCTCACAGGACGATCCCCTCGTCCGTGGCCTGTATTTGCTCCCGCAGTTATGACCGACCGTCACCTTTTCCAGCTCCATTTCATCACCAGGATGTCACGGCAGCCTTTTCAGATAGGCCRGCTCATTCAGGCACCCAGCAAACTCCAGCCTTCAGTAGCTGATACTCCACAGGGAAAGCGCAGTGTGGAGAGATGTGGCAGTGCTGGAAGTGGCTTACTCAGCATAGAAACACACATACCCCACACAGAAAGGGGAGACGAGCAGTCTGCCTTTGCCTACCCCCCTCTCACTCACCGCAGGCAGGAAAAGGGAAGCTGAAACCTCTCGGATGCCCAGGTGACCCTCAGCACCTGCACCCACCCAGCAGTGAGGCAGCCCGCCGGCCCCGTGCCGCCGCTCCCGCCCTCTGTCTCCCAAAGCCCAGCTGCGCTTCTCAGCTTAGCAAAGCCACAGAGCCCTGCGCGAATAAAACACAGGCACAAAAGACCCCTGGGAAGCAGCTCTCAGTCACCCCCAGACCCCTCAGAAAGCAGCAGTCCGCGAATGCGGTATAAAACGACCAACGGCCGCCGCGCGCCCCGCCCCGCCCCGCCCCTTTCCCGCC
>NW_020447579.1:4076-5417 GCF_003343035.1 Apteryx rowi
GGATGCAGTGTGACAGCCCTATAGGGGGTATTAAGGTGGGGGCCTGGAGTATGAGGATTTGGGGGCAGCAAGGGCATGGGGAAGGGGACAGTGTCAGGCAACTGCAAGACGAGGAGGAGGAGAGGTAAACTGTGCATGGGGAAGGGATAGGGACGCAGCTCCCAGGAAGGCAGAGCCTGGCATCCTGACCACGGCGCCCACACCGCATGCAGGTGCCTCTCTACCTGCTAGACTGGGCTTGCCCCAGTCCCGTGCTGTCCCTGCGGTGCCCCGGCCCTAGCGCTCAGCAGGCGTTCTCCGCAGCAGCCTTTGCCCAGGCTCTCACCTCCCCTTCTTGCATAAGATCCGGTTGGGAACACCCTGGGCCATTCATCCGGGGCTGGCACTGAGCCTCTCCCTCCTCTGCAGCGCCTGCCGCCTCGCTCCCAGCCATGGCCGACCCAATCCCATACACAGAGAGTCTGGCAGAGTCGCTGCACGTCTTCCGCCGCTTCCCCCTGCAGGACGTGCGAGGCATCCCGCTCATGGAGCCCATTGCCCAGCAGTGGGGGCTCATCGAAAGCTTCCAGGCGCGCCCTGACGACCTTCTCATCGCCACCTACCCCAAGGCAGGTGAGAGCAGGGACCAGGCCGGGGAGGCGGATGATGGCACCCCCGGGACAGCTGCTGACGCTGATGCTCTCCTGCAGGCACCACCTGGATGCAGGAGATCGTTGACCTGATCCTGGCTAGGGGGGACAYGGCAAAAGCCCGTCGGGCGCCCACCCACATCCGCATCCCCTTCCTTGAGATCTGCTCCCCGCCCCCCGTGCCCTCGGGTAAGCCTGCGCCCTCCGCCTCCCTCCCTCCCTGTTCCCTGCCCGGGGTCCCCGTGCCATCCCTACCCCAGGCTCCCCTTACCCATGTCCCGCCCTGGGGTCCCTGCTCTGTCCCTCGCCACTGGGGATCCTTGCTGTCCTCCTGTGCCGGGTCCCTGCTTTGTGCCCACTCTCCCCTTCTGTTCCCCACCCAGGGTCCCCATTCCATCTCCTGCCCTGGGGGAGCCTCACCATCCCCCCAACTCAGGGCCCCCACTCTGTCTGTGCTCTGTCTTCCACCCTGGTGTCCCCACTTCATTCCCCAACCCTGGTGACCCTTGCTGTCCCTGCTCGGGTCCCTGCTTTGCGCACGCTCGGTACCTCACTCTGGGGTCCCTACTCGGTCCCTGCTCTGTTTCCCAGCCTGAGGGTCCCCTTGACGTCCCCGAGCCACCCCTCTCGTCTCTTGCAGGGGTCACCCAGCTCCTAAATGCCCCATCCCCCCGTGTCATCAAGACCCACCTCCCCTTCCAGCTGGTGCCCA
>NW_020447579.1:5687-15094 GCF_003343035.1 Apteryx rowi
CCCTCTCCTCCGCAGGACCTGGAGCGGGAGATCACCCGTGTGGCCGCCTTCCTGGAGCAGCCCCTGACGGCAGAGCAGATGGCAGTCGTGGTGCATCACAGCTCCTTCGAGGTCATGCGGGACAACCCCATGGCCAACTACAGCTCCATCCCCACTGCCATCCTTGACCAGAGCATCAGCCCCTTCATGCGCAGAGGTGAGTGCCATGGGGCGGGGTGCCATCAGGCAGAGCAGGAGCACCCTGGGGCAGTTTGGGGACCCCGACCCTCCTGCATCCCCATCATGGGCAGAGGTAAGCACTGTGGGGCAGGTTGGGGCACTGTGGAATGGTTCAGGGAGCACTGTGGGGCGGTCCGGGATGCCTGGGGTGGTTCAGACTGCATCATGGGGCTGCTGGGGACCCCCTGACCCCCCCCCCCTTCCYGTGCCCCCAGGGGAGGTCGGCGACTGGAGGAACCACTTCACGGTGGCCCAGAGCGAGGCCTTCGACACCCACTACCGGCACCGCATGGGTGATGCTGAGCCCCACTTCCGTACCCGCCTCTAGAGCCAGGGCAGCGGCCGGGTCTGCCATGGGGCAGGACGCCATCCCCCCACGCTGGGGGAGGGGGGCATGTGGGCAGGGCCCCCCCCCCCCCAACCCACCCCAGGGCAATAAAGAGGTCATGAAGCCTGCGCCATGCCGTGGGGCAGAGCCCTTGCCCCCTGCGGTGGAAGGACACAGCCTGTGCCGCGAAGGTTCGGGGCGCCCCACAATGCGCCACAGAGAAGGGCTCCTACATCTGCAGGCGTTTTACAGCCCCGAATGTGGCCTGGTTACTCATTACCCTGCAGCGGGCCTTATCTGTTGGGCCCGGTGTCCCTTGGCCCCACGGCACCCGTCTGCCCCACACGCCCCCGCGGTCAGGCACGCAAGACATGAAGGAGCCAACGGGGGGGGCAACCACCCCTCTGCATTCATTGGGGTTCACTGACAGGGAAGGGGGCTGCCTGCAGGTGAGGCAGCTCCGGCCCTCCCTGCCCCATGGCAAGGCAGCCCCCCGGAGCAGCGCCCACCTGGGACATGTTGATGTACTTGTGCTCAGCCTGCAAACAGCCTAGCGAGGCTGTGGGGGACAGAGATGGGGTTGGTGGCAGGGCATCCCCATGCCATCCCTGCCCCGTCCCCTCTACTCACCCTGACGTGGGTCCAAGGTGTCCGTGGGGGGCAGATATCGCCCTGCCGGGGGGGAGGAGGGGATAACTTCATGACTGCCAAGTCCCTGCCTTGCCCTCTGATCCCCATGGCCGCCCCTTGGCCCCACACCTCAATCCCCGAGTCTCTGTTCTACCTGCCCTCCTGCAGCCCCACATTCGACACCCCCCCCCTCCAGCTCCTTGCTCGCCTCCTGCTCCCACATCTCACTGCCTCCAAGATACCTACGGGGCACTTGGCGCTGGGGGGGGCTGGGGGGGCCCTGCGCTGCCCCCCAGAGCCGGCACAGCCCACAGAGTGGCAGGCAGTCCCCCCACCCACCCCCACAGCCACAGGCTCGCCGTGGGGCTCGTCGCGTGCCTGTCCGCCTGCCTGCCATGGGGCTCGCCGCACTGCCCCCCCCCCCGACTTCCTGCCCGCCTCCCGCTTCCTCTCGCACCTCTGCCCCACGGCGCAACGAYGGCAATGGGGGCCCAGCCCCAAAGCCCGCCCCTACCACCCGCCCCATGGCGCAGAGATGCCCAGGCACAGCTCGGTGCAGCTCCCATGGCTTTATTCAGCGTTACGGGGGGGACAGGGGCCCCGGGTCGGGGCACGGGGGCCCCCAGGCCCCCAGGTCAGGGCTGGGGGCCAGTGGGGGCTGCTTCTCAGGATGTGTCAGAAGAAGGTGCACAGACGGGGGGGGGGGGGGATGCAATAAATTAACAGGGACAGGGGTGTCCCGGCCAGTTCCGAGGGACTCCAGCCACCGGTCCTGGCGCTAACGCGGGGCGACAGCCAGCAGCGCCTGCGAGAGAGACCAGGGTCACCCGGGCCCGAGGGGCTGGTTCGGGGCACGAGGGCCCAGGTCGGGGCGGGGGGGGGCTGGATGTGGGGTGCACGGGGTTGGCATGCCGCACGCGGGCCGGCCGGGGGTCACCTGGTGCTCAGTGTTGCAGGTTCTCGTAGTCTGGGGCGTCCTCCTCGCTCTCGCTGGCTGTGGGGGACACGGGGGTGCCCCGCAGTGAGGGGGGAGCACGGCTTGTATGGGGTGCCCCATGGCTATGGGGGGGGGGTCTCAGCCTGTGTGGGGCAGGCCAAAGTGGCCCCAAAACACTCACTGTAGCGGGGCGTGGGGCTGGCCCCAGCCTCAGGGACGTTGACGTACTCCAGGCTGTCAGCTGTAGGGAGCAGAGCGGGGGTGAGAGGTGAGATGGGGATGGGGTTGGGGGGCCCAGCACCACAGCCCTGCCCCACGGCACGCGACTCACCCAGGGACTGGCGGTGGGCGTCGGGGACGTTCTCGTACTCGCCGGGCGCCGCTGCCGGAGAGAGGGGGTCGGGGGGGGACAAGGCAGAGGGGACCCGGGATGGTGACCGAGCTGAGGGCAGCGGGGGCTGGGATGGGGACAGGGACGGGGTGCCGGGGCTCACCGGAGGAGCTGCTGTCCCTGGCCTGGGGTTGCTGGGGCGGGTTGGGCTGGGCCGTGCCATCCGGGAGCACCTCGCTGCGAGGGGAAGGCACAGGGTGACACCGGGGACGGGGGGGATGTCGGGGACAGCCCCCGCCCCCCCGGCCCCCACAGCGGTGGCACCCACACGTAGCCGGTGGCGTAGAGCTCGTTGTTGTAGTCGTCCTCACTCTCGGGGGCCGCCGGGGGGGCAGGGGACGGGGCCCGCGGCCAGGCACTCCGGGGATGGCCGCCCGCCTCACCCTCGTTCTCGTAGCTGGGCACGCTGTCTGGGAACACACAGGGACATCAGCGCTGCCAGCCACGGGGCACACGCTCTGTCCCCACGGGGTGACCCCACAGCCTGTGGTGACACTGGCACGGGGACCTCACCCTGTCCCCAACCACCCCCACCCCCCAGTGTCCCTCAGTGACACCGGGACAGGGACTTCACCACGTCCCCCCCCCCGGACCCTATGTCCCACAGTGACACTGGGACAGGGACCTCACTGCATCCTCAAAACCATCCCAGGTGCCCTGTGTCCCACTGTGACACTGGCAGGGATGTCACCCATGTCCTCCCCCAGGAACTCCATGTCACTGCTGGGAACCCTAGGGCAAGGATGTCACCGTGTCCCCACACCCCCCCAGGACCCTGCACTTGCCGTTGTCCGGTTCCRGGTGGGTGAAGGAGACCTTGCGGCTCTGAGGGGCTTGCGGGGACCGCCTGGGGGGAGAGAGGGGTCAGACTTCATGTCCGCATCCCCCTGTCCCACATAGGGACATGTCACCCCTGTCCCAGTCACTCACGGGATGGACAGGAACAGCTCTGCTGAGGTCACCGGCTGCTGCTTGATCGGGGTGCGAGAGGGGCCTAGGGGGACAGAGGTGTCATGGGGTGAGGGATGGGGATGCCACAGGGTTGGGGACACTGCAAGGTGAGGGACAGAGCCACTGTGGGGATGGGGATGTTGAAGGGTGATGGATGGGGATGCACAGGAATAGGCTTGCTGTAGGGCTGTGGGACAAGGATGCTGTGGGGTGAGATGTGGAGACAGGGACACTGCGGGGTGAGGACCAGGGATGCCATGGAGTCCGGGACAAGGATGCCTCGGGGACAGAGAGAGATCACAGGGTTATGGACAGGGATGCTGCAGGATGATGGATGGGGATGGATAGGGATGCACAAGGATGGGGCTGCTGTGGGGTGAGGGACAGGGATGGGGACACTGTGGGGTGAGGAAGGCTGATGCACAGGGACGTGGCACTGGGGATGGGGACGCTGTGGGGTGAGGAAGGCTGATGCAGAGGGATGTGGCACTGGGGACGCATGGGGATGGGGACACCATGGGGTAAGGAAGGCTGATGCACAGGAACGTGGCACTGGGGACGCATGGGGATGGGGACACTGTGGGGTGAGGAAGGCTGACACGCAGGGACATGGCACCGGGGACGCACAGGGATGGGGACGCTGTGGCAGAGGGGACAGGCCCAGAAAGGGGCAGATACTCACACCTGGGCCGTGTCAGCAGCATGAAGCTGTTGTGGGGCTCACAGGGTGGGGGCCTGGGGAGAACACACATGGTTAGAGCCCCCCCCGGGGACCCCAGCTCCTGGGGCCCCTGTTCCACCCCAAATCCCCTCCTATGCCCTGACACTCACTTGTACTCATAGTTGTCAATCTGGGCACCATGGCCTGGGGGGAAAAGAGCGGAGTGAGATGGGGGGGGTCCCCAAGCACCCCCCACCACCACCCCAGCATGGGGCCTGCCCCACTCACCATGGGGGTCGCGGCAGCGGGCGCAGAGGGCAGCCAGCAGCACGGTCGGGACAAGCAGGAGGAGGCCCCAGAGCACCCCGTAGGGCCACAGCGCGTCCATGAGGCCTGTGGGGACACGTCGGGGCAGCCCGGAGGCCCGGTCCCCTGGGGTATTGCGGGTTAGGGCAGAGACACTTAGGTCCCCCGAGAGATGCGATGGAGCTTGTGGGTTGGAGCAGGGCGTTTCAGCTGCCCGGAGGGGCAGCGGGGGCATGGGGCAGGGCTCCCCGGGTCCCTGGCACCCACCCGGTGACTCAGCACCGCAGAGCCGGCGGCTCTGCAGGTGCCGGAGGCGGGTGCAGCGCAGCTCCCGCTGCTGCTGCGGTTTCCACCCCCGGCCCCAGCGCCGAGCCCGGCACAGCTGCAGAGCCGTCAGCACCCACGCAGGATCCAGCCCCGAGAGCAGGGTAGAGACCTCGGCGCCAGGGGTCTCCAGCGCTCAGAAACCTGGACATCCCAGTGCTGCTTCCCCGCTGCGTTAAGGAACGTGGTGTTGGGAAGCGCCAGCATCCCGCATTAGGGGACACAAGCATCAGGCTGCTCCAGCGCCCTTAGGGAAACCAGGCATGTGGTGCTCCGGCCCCATGTTAATGAACTTGGGCATCCCGGTACTCCGGCACCCTGTGACAGGGAAGCCAGGCATCTGGGTGCTCCAGCCCCCCGCGCTCCAGCAGCAAAGCCAGGCATCTCAGCCCCCTGCCTCTGCTGTATCAGCTTCCAGGAGGGAACCCAGACATCTGGGCACCCCGTCCCAACGGACGCAGGGAGGAGACGGGCCACAGCAATCGCCCAGGGCCCAAAGCAGCTCAACAGGAAGAGCGGAGATGGTATCGATCCAGCGCAAAGCAGGGCCGCGCCACGGGACAGGAGCAGCTTGTCCCCCCCACCGCCACCCAGGAGAGCCAGGGGGAGCAGGGACAACGGGCCCTGCTCCAGGGTGGCGAAGGAGCCAGAGGCGACGCAGGGAACCCAGGCATCCGGGCGCTCCCTTGCTCAGGAACCCAGGACCCTGAGAAGTCCCCCTGCTCCATCACTACATGCTAGGGAACCCCGACGTCCAGGCGCCCCATCGCCTGGTGCTCAGAAACTCAGGCATCGGGCGCCCCATCGCGAGCTGGGGACTCGAGGGGGCTGGTGCCCTGTGGCTCTCAGCTCCATCACACTGAGCCGGGGAAACCAGGCGGCCAGGCGCCTCGCGCTCCGCTGGGGAACCCAAGGCGTCCGGGCGCCCCGGGCAGGGCTTCGCCAGAGGCGTCCGCATGTCCACGCCAGGCCAGGGCACGAGGTCCGCGGCCCCCCCCGCCCCCGCGCCTACCTGGGCCCTGGCGACGTCCGGCTCTGCCTCCTCCTCACGCTGCCTGGCAGCCCCGGTCGGTCCTCGCACGCGCGGGGCCCCCACCCCCTCCAGGAAGCTGCGGGCAGCCCGCCCGTGGGGCAGGAAGTCGGGGGGAGGCGCGGGGGGGGTGGGCACGGCTGTGCGAGGCCAGGCAAGCTCTCCTGCGAGGCCGGGCCCAGGGAGGCACGCGCCCACGTGACGGCCTCGCACGCTCGCGCGAGGGACGCGTTGCGGGGGGGACGACTGGCACCCCGGCGGCGCAAGGCATCCGCACGCCTGCGCTCAGGGCCTGCAGGAGCCCCCCGCCGCTCCCCAGGACCACGTGGAGCCAGGAGAGACGTAAAAAGGGTTTAATGGAGTACAAACCAGTCCCGTCCCCCTAGTGTCCCTGAGCTGTCCCCACTGTGGGGACGTTCTCGAGGCAGGGGCCACGGCTCAGATGAGGACGCTGGACACGGGCACCTTGGTGGGGCGGCCGCGCTGCGGCACCACGATCTCCCCATCGTCCCCGTCCTCAGCAGGGAGCATCCCTGGGGACAGAGAGGACGCAGCGTCAGGGGGACACAGCGATCCAAGGGAACACGGTGTCGGGGGCAGCAGGGAGGGGACGCGAGGACACAGAGAGCTCAGAGCCATGGGGTGACTGGGAGGGGACATGGGCGACGGGGACCCACGGGCGCTGTATGCTGAACTGTGCTGGAGCCAGGCGAGGGGACGTGGAGGACCCCGCTGATACGGTGCGCAGAGCTGCATGCGGGACAGGGGACAGGGACTCCGCTCACACCATGGCTAGAGCTGGGGGGCAGGAGGGGACACAGGGGGACAGAGAAGGGAGAGGGACCCCGTTGGCACCGTGTGTCGAGCTAGGGGAGCACAGAGGGGACAGGGACACCGCTGACACCCCGCGCTGAGCCACGTGCGCAGCTAAGGGACAGGAGGGGACACCGAGCTGGCAGGAGGGAAGGGCCCCACTTACGCTGTGCGTCAAGCTGTGCACGGCGACGGTCGCCCTCGAGGAAGAGCGCGGTGGCGAGGAAGAAGCCGCCCCCCAGGGCGCCGGCAAAGGCGCAGAGCAGCAGCGCGTGCTCCAGGGACCGGGCTGCCGCCAGGAAAGAGTCGGGGGCCCCACGGCGGAGCCTGTCACTGATCTGGGGGGATCGAGGGCCACCTCAGTGCCTGCGGGGCTCCCAGTGCCCCCATTGCCCCCCAGCACCATGTCCCAGCACTCCCAGTGCCCCCCAGCACTGCGTCCCAGCCCTCCCCGCGCCCGTCCCGGTGCCGGTGCTCACCACCCCGATGAGGTAGGGGCTCCCCGCATCGCCTAGCAGGTGAGAGACGACGATCTGCAGGGCCTCGGCTGTCGACCGCCGCGTCGGCACCACAACGTACTGGGGGGCAGTGGGGGACACGCGTCACCACTGGGGGGGGAACGCGTCACCACGTACTGGGGGGTGCGGGGAGGATGGATCACCACTGCGGGGGGACAGCGCTGCCCCATCCCGGGAGGACACAGGAGAACAAGCGTCCCCATTGGGGAGAGGACATGGCACTGCCACATACTGCAAGGATGTGGGAGGACACGTGTCACTGGTTGAGGGGGGGCATGGCACCACCGTGTATCGGGGGGACATGGGGTAGATACACATCCCTAGGAGGGAGGGGACAACATGCCACTGCCACGGAGGGGACACGTGGCCCCGGGGACGCCCGCTGGGCCCAGCACAGCCCTGTCGCCATCAGTGATGCCGTCCCGTGCCCCCGCACTCACCAACAGGATGTCGGCCACGATGGCCCAGTTGAGGGACAGCAGCGTTTCCCCGACAAAGATGAAGATCTGCGCGAGGAGGTCGGGAGAAGTCAGGCAGGGCACGGCGAGGCCCCCAGCTCCCCGGCCTCCCCCCGCACTCACGTAGGTGAGGAGGACGGTGGCGCGGGCGCAGACCACGGCGAGGAAGAGGAAGGGGGCCGAGCCCAGCAGCCCCGCGGCGCAGAGCAGGGGGTCGGCGCGGGGGGTGACGGGGCGCAGGCGCCGCGACAGCTCCACGCCAGCCCCCACGCCCAGCACCCCCGTCACACATGTCAGCGCCCCGAAAATCAGGCTGCAGGGATGGGGACAGGGGAAGGGTTGGGGCAGGAAGACAGCGGGGCAGGGACAGCCCCGTCCCTCTTGTCCCCCAACCCCGTCCCTCCCTCTGGGGATGTCCCCCTCCCCCTCCTTGTGCCCACCCTGGCACATCCCCTTCATTTCTGTCCCTCTTCCTCGGGACATCTCCCCAGCACGTCCCTGTCCCCATCCTCCCCCAATGCCCCCGTTCCCATCCTTGACTGCTGGCATCCCCATCCCTCCCCCCATCCTGTCCTCTTGTCCCCATCCGCGTCCCCTTGTCCCCACCCCATCCCTCCATCCACTTCTCCCCATCCGCTCCCTACCTCCATCCCTCCCCGCATCCCCGTCCCCTCGTCCCCATCCCGTCCGCGTCCCACCTCTCGTCGGCGTGACAGCCCCGCGGCTCGGCGCAGGGCTCCCGGGCGCCGCTGGCCAGGCGCGAGCGGTAGAGGAAGGCGGGTGCCCACAGCGCCAGCGCCCCTGTCACGAAGGCCACCGCCGTGAAGCCCAGAGTGGACAGCACGAAGCTGCGGCTGGGGGGGGTACAGCGTCATCTCGGGGCCACGGGGGACGTGGCATCCCGCAGGGCACAGGCATCACGTGGGGCGCAGCATCGTGGCTCCCCCTGCCCCATCTTACCTGCGTCCTCTGCACCCCCCCACATGTTCCCCCATCTCTCCATCCCTCCCCACGCCTGGTCCCGCATCCCCCGTCCACTCCTCCATCCCCCGTGTCCCCGATCCCCCCATCCCCTCCACGTCCTCACTTGGTGGCCAGGGCCCGCAGGTCGGTGGCCCACGACGTGTAGTGCAGGGGGGCGTCCAGGGGCCTCTCCACAGCCCCCCGTGGCGGCTCCTTCACCACCACGAAGAGCAGCACCACAGCCACCACGCCCAGCCCCGGCGTCACCTGCAGGAACGGGGAGCGGGATGGCTGCGGTCACCAGCAGGGAGGGGGACCGAGGAGCCTGATGCCACTGATGGGGCCTGGGAGAGGGACAGGGGCAGCTGGGGTCACCAATGGACACCAGGACAACTCAGGGTCACCAAGGGGGTCAGGGATGGGATCCGGCATAGAGTCCAGGATGGTCTGCGGTCACCGACAGGAACRGGGATGACCCAGGGTCATCGACAGTGGCCGGGATGGGGACCAGGATGGCCTAGGGTCACTAGTGGGGATGGGGACAGCTTGGGGTGGCCAGCGAGGACGGGGGCCAGGACCACCAACAGGGACAGGGACGGAGCCGCACTGCAGCCACTACTGGGGATGGGGATGGGGACAAGGAAGGGGCTGGGGCTGCCCAGGGGCCGGGCCCCCACTCACCCGCAGTGCCCAGTGCCAGTCGGCTGCGGCCTCCTTCACCTTGGCACCCGCGATGTAGCCCAGGCCGCTGCAGGGGGGCGGTGGGGGCACCTGAGCCGGACCCAGGGCCCCCCCCCGGCCCGGCCAAGGGGCAGGGCAGGGGGGAAACAGCCCATGTCCCCCCCGTCCCCACCAAGGGGCACAGCCTGTGTCCCCCC
>NW_020447579.1:15262-17900 GCF_003343035.1 Apteryx rowi
CCCCCCATCCCCACCAAGGAGCACAGCCCGTGTCCCCCCAGGCCCCCACGTCCCCCATACCTGCCGAGGGGCACAGCAAGGTAGAAGCAACCCAGCATGCGACTCCGATCAGCGCCGGCGAAGAGGTCGGCGATGAGGGTGGGGGCCACAGTGGAGTAGCTGGCTTCGCCCACCCCCACCAGGGCCCGCGCCACCAGCAGCGCCCAGAAACGCTGTGGGGAGCGGGACGGCATCTATGGGCCCCCAGCTGCGGCATAGGTTCCGCCGGCACCCGCAGGGGGCCCAGCGACGCCGCCCTGTGGACACCCCAGCCCTGCACCCTGCGGGAACAAAGCCCTGCACCAGCAGCCCCCCGGTCGCCCCGCGGCCCCACGGCGCCCCAAACCTCGCGGGGGACGAAGCTGCTGGCCAGGGTGACGGCGGACCAGAGGGCGATGCCGAGGCAGAGCAGGCGCTTGCGGCTGTGCCGGTCCCCCAGGTACCCGAAGACAGGCGCCAGCACCATGTAGCTGCTGATGAACACTGTGGGGGGGGGAGTGGGTCAGCCTGACCCATGGCGGGGGGGGGCTGCAATCCCCCCACCCCCACTCTGGGCCCACGGCAGAGAGCTGCGAGCCACACAGCCGCCCCCGCCACCTCCCTCCCGTGTCCAGCCCTGAGGCCACGTGGAGCTGGACGGGCAGGCATGGGGCTGAGCCCCCCATGTGTGGGGCCAGGACCCCCCCACCGTGCCCCACGTACCCGTCTGCAGGAGCCCCGAGCTGCTGTCCCCAATGCTGAAGAAGGCCTCGATATCAGGCAGGACACCTGGGGAGGGGAGGGGAAGGGCTGAGGGGGGGACAAGCGCCCCACGGCCACCCTACAGCCACCCCACAGCGGCCCCACGTACCGGCCACGGTGAAGCGGTCCATGTAGTTGAGCAGGTTGATGTAGCAGAGCACGGCCACGGTGAGGCGGGCCCGGGATGGGGAGATGCCGGGGGGCGGCGTGGGGGGTGCGAGCCCCACAGCCCCCTCCCCCAGCCCCTCCCCATCCCCCCCAGTGTCATCGGCCCGGCGCAGCACCGGCCCCGCGGCCGCCTGGGGGGCACGGCCCATCGCCATGGGGCTGCCTCGCGCCTGCAGGGAGGGCGCTGTGACCCACGGCACCCGCGGCGTGCTGACCCACAGCGCCCTGCTGCCTTCCCGCCCCACAGTCCCCCACCATGCCAGGGCACCCCTCGCTTCCACCCTGCTGCCTCCATCCCACAGACCCCCCCTAGGGATCCCTGCCCCACAGATCCTGCCCTGGAGCCCTCCAGACCCCCATCCCCTGCCCCACAGTCCGTGGTAGGTCCCATGCCCTGCCCCGTTGCCCCTGCCCCACAGCCCCCCAACGACCCCCATCCCCTGCCCCACAGTCYGTGGTAGGTCCCATGCCCTGCCCCGTTGCCCCTGCCCCACAGCCCCCCAACGACCCCCATCCCCTGCCCCACAGTCCGTGGTAGGTCCCATGCCCTGCCCCGTTGCCCCTGCCCCACAGCCCCCCAACGACCCCCATCCCCTGCCTCACAGCCCTCTCCCCGGCCCCCACACTCTGCCCCACGGCCCCGGAGCCCCCGCGACCCCCCCTCCCCGTGACCCCCGGCACCCCCGTCACGTGGTCCCCACCCCGTGACCCCTGTCACGTGACGACCCCGCCCGTGTCTCCCCGTTACCCGCCGCCCCGGGCGAGTCGCTGCCGCGGCGCCGCGCACGTGACCGCCGCGCACGTGACCGCCGGCCCCGCCCCTTCCGGCCCAGGTTCGCAGGGGAGAGGGGGCGGGGCCCGGGGCCACGCCCAGAGAGCAGCCGGCAGTGCCAGAAACTGGTTTATTGGTCCGCGGGGCCCCGGGGATCCCCGGGCGCCGATGACGCCACAGCAGAAGGGCCGGGGGGGGGTCACGCACGGCTCGGTGACATCACGGCAGGGTGCCCTAATGACATCAGGGTGTCGGGCAGCAGGTCTGGTGACATCACACGGTGGGGGTGGGGCAGGTCAGTGCTGTCACAGGCGATGTCACTGGGCACGTGTCCAGGACCTGGCGACCCCCACTGCAACGTCGCGGTCCGGCTGAGCCCAGGCACTGTGACATCACAGGGATGGACGACGGGCACCGTGATGTCACAGGGACCTGTGTCCAGGGCCTTGTGACATCACAGCAGGAGGGGGGGATGGGCTGACAGTGATGAAACAGCAGCAGAGAGTGAGCGCAGTGATGTCACAGCGGGGGTGGCTCCAGGCAGTGTGATGTCACCAGCCGGTGTCTCTCGGCGGTGTGATGTCACGGCAGGGGCATCTCCAAGTGCTGTGACCTCACCTCTTGGGTAGCACCAGGCGGCATGACCTCACGGTGAGGGGGCGGGGCTAGGCCCAGACCTCGATGATGTCATCCTGCTCCATGCCCAGCTCCTCAGGGGTGCAGGTCCCCAGCAGGCGCCGGCCATCAAAGAAGAAGCGCAGGGGGCAGGTGCCCAGCCCCCGGGCCGCCCGGTACCGCTCCATCAGCCAGGACAGGGGCTGCGCCTGGGGGGCCGCGGGGCTCAGGGGCGGGGGCACGCACCCCCCCAGACCCCTCATGTTCCCCCTGCACCCCACCGGACCATTCATGGCCTCCCGC
>NW_020447579.1:18812-22472 GCF_003343035.1 Apteryx rowi
GAGGCAGTGGAGCCATGGACAGGGCGATGGAGCCAGGACCGTGAGGGACCACAGGGACAGGGTGAGTGTGGGGCCACGGGGCGATAGAGCTGGGGCCACGGGGGAATGCGGGAATGGGGCGAGTGTGGGGCCATGGTGGGGGACAGAGCTGGGGCCATGGGGCTGTGGGAATGGGGTGAGCGTGGGGCCATGGGGGGCGACAGAGCCGGGGCTGCGGGGCCACGGGACCAGGGCGTCCGCACCGTCTGCAGGGGCACGCGGTGGAGCTCGGCCCGGCACTGCACCTTCAGCTGCAGGAGCCGGGGGGTCGGGGGCGCCGGGGGCTCCAGCAGCACCACGTCGGGCTCCGGTGCCGCCGGCCACCCCGGGGATCCCAGCACCAGCGAGCTGAGGCCCCGCAGGCGCTGGTCCACGTCCCTGCAGGGCCACGTATGGGATGAACCCCCACCTCGGGCACCCCGAGCCCCCTCTGGCACCCAGAACCCTCCTCGGGCACCCCAAAACCCCCTCAGGCACCCCAAAACCCTTTCTGCACCCAAACACCCCTCGGGCACCCCAAACCCCTTTCTGCACCAAAACACCCCTCGGGCGCCCCAACATCCCTCCTCAAGCACCCCAAACCACCCTCTGGCCCCCTGATGCCCCTTGGGCACCCCAAAACCCTTCTCGGGTGCCCAAGCTCGCTCCAGCACCCAAACACCCCTTGGGCACCCCAAACCTCCTCTGGCACCCAAACCACCCTCTGGCACCCCAACACCCCTCGGCTGCCCCAACCCCCCCCTCGGGTGCCCCGAATCACCCTCCGGCACCGCGATGCCCCTCAGACGCTCACCGGATGATGCGCCGTGTCCGGCCGCTCCGGGGCTGCGGGGAGCAGGGCAACACGGGGGTCCCAGCCCCCTCCAATCTGGGGATACAGCTGGGGTCACGTGGTGGTGGTTGGGGGTGGGGGTGGGCTCCTAACACCCCCCACCCCGGTCACTCACGGTTCTGGCTCCAGCACTGGTTCTGGCTTCCTTTCACCCTCCTTCTCTTCCTCCACCTCCTCTTCCTCCTCCTCCTCAGCATCCATGTCGATGGAGGACTCTGCAGGGGGGTGCAGGGTTAAGGGGGGACATGGGACCCACACACACACCCCACCGTCCCTCCCCCTCACCTCCCTGCTGCTGGGGGGCAGGCAAGTCCTGGAGCTGCACCATGGGGCAGAGCCAYAAACAACTGTTCACCTGTGGGGAGAGACGGGGGTCACCCACGGTGCCGTGGGGAGCGGGGCCTCCCGGACGCCAGGGCCCCCCTCACCTTGTTGGAGTAGACGGGAACGCTGGGGACATCTGGGCCGAGGCGCAGGCGCCGCCGCTTGGGCCGGGGTGTCCGCGGGGGTCGGGGGCTCTCGATGTCACTGTCGCTGTCGCTGCTGCCCCGACGGGCCCGGGGCCAGGGGGGCGACGCGGGGGTCAGGGCATCTCCCGCAGCCCCCCGCTCCACGGCTGGCCCCACGGCCACTGCCTCGGGGCACCCCAGAGGCATGCTGCTCTGGGGGGGAGACGGGTGTGAGGGGGCCTCACATGCCTGGGTCCCTGTGGGTGAGGTGCAGGGGGATATGGGGCACTGGGACGCCTGGGTCCCTGGGGGTGAGGTGCAGGGGGATATGGGGCACTGGGACGCCTGGGTCCCTGGGGGTGGGGTAGGGGGGATATGGGGCACTGGGACGCCTGGGTCCCTGGGGGTGGGGTAGGGGGGATATGGGGCACTGGGACGCCTGGGTCCCTGGGGAGTGAGGGGGATACGGGGCCCCCGGACGCCTGGGTCCCCAGGGGGGCAGGGGCGTATGTGGGGCGGATCGGGGTCCCCGTCCCTGCCCTCTCCCCCGCCGCCACCACCGCCGCCGCCGCCGCCCCGGTCTCCCCAGCCCCACACGCACCGGCTCCGTCATGGCGCCTCAACCGCTCCTTTCTTCCCATTGGCCAAGGGCCCCCGGCCTAGCCCCACCCCTCGCACGCTCATTGGCGGGAGCGGCCAAGTCAACAGGGGACGCGGCCCCGCCCCCTCCCTGACGCGGGGTCTTCTGGGAAGTGTAGTCCGAGGGGCGGAGCCAGGCCGCGGGGGTGGTGCTACGGGGCACTGGGGGCACTGGAAGCACTGGGGTCCAGGCTGTGGGGCACGGAAGGCCCTGAGAACACTGGTGCCCAGGCCCTGGGGACACTGGGGACACTGGGGTCCAGGCTATGGGGCACTAGGAACACTGGGGACTCTGGGAGCAGGGCACTAGGGGCACTGGGGACACTGGGAACACTGGGATCCAGGCTTTGGGGCACTGGGGACGCTGGGGGCACTGGGGTCCAGGCTATGGGGCACTGGGGACACTGGGAACACTGGGATCCAGGCTTTGGGGCGCTGGGAACACTGGGGACACTGGGTCCAGGCTATGGGGCACTGAAGGGGGACGTGGGCTCTGGGTCCCTTTTCAGTGGCCACTGGGTGCCACCTCCCCCCCCCCCCCAGCCTCACCCGGACGCCTGGGCCCCCGGCAGGGGGGAGGGGCGGGTGGCAGGTGCGGGGATGCCAGAGTCCCCCTCAAGGAGGCACCCAGGCGTCCAGGCGCTATATTTAGCCCCGCTCCCAATAAGGAAGCTCTCCGGGGACCCTCAAGGCGAGGGACCCAGGCGTCCAGGGTGGGGGGGGGCCAAGAAAGGCGTTGCCTGGCCGGGGGCTATTTTGGGCCCGGGTCCTCCCCCCCCCCCGCCCCCCCGGGGCAATAAAACCCGGCCGGAGCCACCAGCCCCAGGCGCCGACCCCCAAGTGCAGCCATGGTGAGTGGGGGGCTGTGACCCACAGCCCCCTGGGACTAACGGGACCCCCAGGGACCCCCTTAGGGACCCAAGGGACCCCCCTGAGTCCCATAGGGACCCCAGGGACCCCCAGAGACCCTCCTGAGCCCTGTAGAGACCCCAAGGGAACCCCCTGAGCCTCATAGAGACCCCAGGGACCCACAGGGACCCTGCCAAGCCCCATAGGGACCTCCAGGGCCCTTCCAGGGATCCCCAAGGACCCCTCTGAGCCCCTATGGACCTCCAGGAACCCCCTAGGACCCCTCAGGGATCCCCCTGAGCCACTCAGCAACCTCTGAGACCCCCATTGAGACCCCCAAATGCCCACTGGGACCCACAGATCCTCCCAGGACCCCTGATCTCCCCCCCCCAGGATACTGTCTATCCCCTTAGGGTCCCCCTTAGGGGTCCCCAAATCCTTCCGGGGACCCCACAGACCTCCCTAGGGACCCCAGAGACCCCCCCACCTCAGGGCCACCAAATCCCCCCAGGGACTCTCCCAGGGACTCCCCAGCCCCATAAGGACCCCAGCAACCCCACAAACCCTCTCAGGGACCCCCTGATCCCCTCTGGGACCTCCCCAGGGACCACCAACCCACCACCTGCACCCCACAGACCCCCCCCGGGACCTCCAGGATCCCCAAGTGACCCCCCCAACCACCCCCTGGGACTCCCCAGCCTCCCTCCGAGAGGTCCCCCGACCTCCCCAGGCCTCCCGGCCCCCCTGACCCCCACATGGTCCCCCCAGGCCCCCAAGAAGGCGAAGCGACGCGCAGCCGAGGGCAGCTCCAACGTCTTCTCCATGTTCGACCAGACCCAGATCCAGGAGTTC
>NW_020447579.1:23217-30447 GCF_003343035.1 Apteryx rowi
CAGGATCCAAGGTGGAAGGGGAGGGGCCTACAGTGAAGGGGGAGGGGGTTGTGGAAAGAGGCAGGGCTTAGCAGGAAGGGTGGAGCTAAGGGGAAGGGGAGGGACCTTTGGAGGAAGGGGAGGAGCCTGTGAAAAAGGGGAGGGGTTTAGGGAAGATGGGGCAGGGCTTGGTGGAAGGGGAGGAGTCAAGGAGGAAAGAGGAGGGGCCTAGGGGCAGGGGAGGGGCTTATGGTCACAGGTGTGGCCCTGTGGGCGTGGCCTCACCCCTCCCATCCCGTGTCCCCCCCAGGGCGGCTGAACGTGAAGAACGAGGAGCTGGACGCCATGATCAAGGAGGCCAGCGGCCCCATCAACTTCACTGTCTTCCTCACCATGTTCGGGGAGAAGCTCAAGGGTGAGGACCCCCCCCATGACCTCCCCATGGCTCCCCCAGACCCCTGTGACCCCCATGTTGCTCCATGGCAGGCGCGGACCCTGAGGACGTCATCATGGGGGCGTTCAAGGTGCTGGACCCCGATGGGAAGGGCTCCATCAAGAAGAAGTTGTGAGTGTGGGGAAAAGGGGGGGAAGCTTGGGGGATATGGGGGGGGAACATGAGGAGACATGGGGATATGTAGGACATGGAGGTGTCATGGGGATACAGGACATGAGGAGACATGAGGACATGGGGGAACGGTGGGGGCATGGTGATATGGGATGATATGGGAGGCCATAGAGACATGGGGGACATGGGGGGGGACATGGGGTGTCATGGAGGGACATGGAGGGACATGGGGGAACATGGAGGGACATGGGGGACATGAACATGGAGGACATGGGGGATGGGAGGCCATAGGGACATGGGGGACATGGGGGGACATGGGGGCAGCAGGTCTCAGCCCCGCTCTCCCCCAGCCTGGAGGAGCTGCTGACCACCCAGTGTGACCGCTTCACCCCTGAGGAGGTGAGCAAAGACCCCCCCTGCCCTGGACCCTAAACACCCCCAGACCCTAATGGCACCCCCACGCACCCTAAATACCCCCCAAGACCCCAAAATACCCCCTCAGGACCCCATATACCCCCCAACGACCCTAAATACCCTCTCATGACCCTAAATACCTCCTCAGGACCCTAGGTAGTCCCTGACCCTAAATACACTCTCTTTGAGACCTTGAACAGCCCCTTTCTGACCCTAAATACTCCCTGGGACTCCCTAACATCCCCACGTGGCCGGCAATGTGGACTACAAGAACATCTGCTACATCATCACCCACGGCGAGGACAAGGAGGGCGAGTGACTCCCCTACCCTGGACGCTGGGGCCCCTCCCACCGTGGTGCCTCCCCCTTGAGTCTTAATCCACCGGGAATAAAGCGCCCTTTTTTTCAGCCACTGCCTCAGGGGGGGCTTGGGGAGGACAGACCCTGATTTGGGGGGGGGGGGGCCATGATGCAGACGACGGGGACGATGGTGAGGGAGGGTTTATTGGTGCCAGGCGCCTGGGGGGGGACCCCAGGACAGGGATCGAGGTCCTCAGGAGTCCCTTTCCCCATGGGACCTCCCCAGGGACCCTGGGATGGGGATGGGGATCCTCCGGAGTCCCCAGGGGGTCCCTCCTCAAGGGACAGCCCCAAGGACCCCAGGATGGGGGCTCAGGTGCCCTGGGGTCCCTTCTCCATTAGACAAGACCAAGACATCCCCGGGATGGGGACTGAGGTCCCCACAGTCCCCCTTCCATGGGATGAGGTGGGGACGTCTCCAGGGGGACCCCTAGGATGGACCTTGGGGTCCCTGGGGACCTCAGGATGGGGCCAGGACTCCAGGATGGAGATGGAGGTCCTTGTGGTCCCTTCCCCATAGGACAGGGCTGGGACATCCCTGGGGACCCCAGGATGGAGCTGGGGGTCCCCTCTCAGTGCCACGGGACAGGGCTCAGCAGGGGCCATCGCCTTCCCCAGGGAGGACGCGGAGGGAGAAGTCGAGGGCCGGGGCGGCCTGGGTGAGGCTCCCCATGGAGACGACGTCCACGTGGGGCCCCAGGAAGCGGGGCAGGGTGGCCTCGCTGATCCCGCCGCTGGCCTCCACCGTCACCCCAGGGTGGGCAGCCTTCACCGCCGCCGCTGCTGCCTGCAGCGTCTGGGGAGGGGGGGACACCTCTGGGTCCGCCCCATCCCATGCTGCGGCTGCCCCCTCCTGCACCATGGCTGCCCCACCTCATGCCATGGCCTCCCCATGCCACACTGTGGCCACCCCATGCCATGCCATGCCATACCCACCCCATCCTATGCTGTAGTCACCCCATCCCACCCCACAGCCACCCCCTCCTGCCCCATGGCTGCCCCACCTCATGCTNTGCCCCATGGCTGCCCCACCTCATGCTATAGCTTCCCTATGCCACACTGTGGCCACCCCATGCCATGCCGTAGCCACCCCATCCTATGCTGTAATCACCCCATACCACCCCACGGCCACCCCTTCCTGCCCCACGGCTCCCTGCTACCTCTGGGTTGAAGTTGTCCAGCATGACGATGTCAGCGCCGGCGCCAGCTGCCTCCAGGGCTTCTGCTGCGGAGCCGCACTCCACCTCCAGCCTCAGGGCAAAGCCGGCCGCCTGCCGGGCCTCCCGCACCACCTGGGGGCCCAGGCGTCCGGCGGGAGCCCCCTCCAGCCCCATAGAGATGAGCCCCCCACCACCCTGCCCTACGCCGCTACACCCCAGGGCTGCTCCAAAACAGACCCAGGGTTGCCCCTATTCAGCCCCGAATCAGACCCCAGGTTGCCCCCAGGCAGCTGCCCCCTGGGGCTATGGGTCTGCCCACCTCAGACCCCCAGCTGCCCCTGTGGCGATGGGTCCCCCCTCCCCAGACCCCCAGCTGCCCCTGGGGCTACGTGTCTGCCTGCCTCAGATCCCCAGCTGCCCCCATGGTGATGGGTCCCCCCTCCCCAGACTCCCAGCTGCCCCCTGTGGCCATGGGTCCACCCGCCCCCGACCCCCAGCTGCCCCCTGGGGCTGTGGGTCCCGTGGCAGGTACCTGGGCCAGGGGGGCCCCGGCGGCCAGGAGATGGTTGTCCTTGAGCATGACGGCGTCAGCCAGGCCGTAGCGGTGGGGGTGGGCGCCCCCCACCAGCAGCCCATACTTCTCCACCAGACGGAAGCCCGGCGTCGTCTTCCGCGTCCCGGCCACTGTCCCTGGCCACCCCACAGCCCGGGCCAGCCTCACGGCACGGGCGGCYGCCGTGGCCACCCCACTGCAGCGGCCCAGGCAGTTGAGGGCCACCCGCTCGCCCAGCAGCACCCCAGCCCCGGGGCCCCGCACCTCAGCCACCACGGCCACCGGGGCCACCGGCTGCCCCTCGGCTGCCCGACGGGCCACCGTGCACCCCGTGGCGGCCCACACCGCCTCGGCGAAGGGCAGCCCCGCCAGGATGCCTGGCGACTTGCAGAGCAGCTGAGCCCGGCACAGCGCCCGCCCCACGGCCAGAGCAGCGTAGTCGGGGCCTGGGGCATCCTCCTCCAGCCAGGCCTGTGCCAGGGCCTGGAGTCGGGGCGCCGGCAGCAGCGGGGACAGGTCTGGGGGGCTGTCCATGGCCCAGGAGCCTGTGGAGACCATAAAGTGCTGCCCAAGATGTACCAGAGTGGCCAGCAGGGCGGCACTGCTGCCTGGTGGGGCTGTAAGGTGCCGCAGGCCCCACACAGCCCCTGGACACTGCTGAGCAGCGGGGTCCTGCCCCATAGAGACCTTCGGCATCGCTCCCTGCCACATAGACACCCTTCAGGCACCAGGGTCCTAGCCCATAGAGACCCTTGGGGTGGGCCCTGCCCCATAGACACCCTCCAGGCACTGGGGCCTTGCCCCACAGACACCCCTGGGCACTGGGGTCCTGCCCCATAGAGACCTTCGGCATCGCTCCCTGCCACATAGACACCCTTCAGGCACCAGGGTCCTAGCCCATAGAGACCCTTGGGGTGGGCCCTGCCCCATAGACACCCTCCAGGCACTGGGGCCTTGCCCCACAGACACCCCTGGGCACTGGGGTCCTGCCCCATAGAGACCCCTTGCAGCATTCCAGCTCATTGGCGACTCCTTACGTCTGCTCCCTACCCCATATCTCCCCCCCTGCTCCCTAGGTCCTGGCCCACGGTTGATCCCTGCCCCATAACTACCCCCACGCACCTGAGCCCAGCCCTACAGCTGCCCCCGCCCGGCTCCTGCATGCCTGGGCCCACAGCAGCCACCCTCCCCCCAGGCTGGGGGAGAGCAAAGTCCACCTCGAACCGGCCACGTCTCCCAGCCCCCCTGCCCCACACCGAGACCCCCAAACCAGGCCCAGGTCCCAAACTGGGGGGTCACAGGTTGGGGTCGCACATTGGGGTCCCCGGACCCCCACTGACCTGCAGAGCCGGGAGCCAGGGGGTGAACGAAGCCGCCTGGGGGGCTGCGGGTGGGATGGGCCCCACGGTGCCGCCCTGTGATTGGCCATCCGGTGCCCCGCCCCCCCCCTTGCCTGGTTCCCACCCCCAGATTTGTGAATGGAGCCCCCCAGCCCCACAGGCGCCTCCGAGCCCCCTGGCTGCCTCTGTCGCAGACACACATGTCCCGTGTCCGTGTCCCATGACCCCACCACCACACGTGTCCCTGTGTGCATGTCCTCCCACCACGCATGTCCCCGCCTGACCCCACTGCCATGTGTGTCCCCCCACCACACGTGTCCCCATGGGACCCCACCACCATGCATGTCCCCATGTGCCCATGTCCCCACATGATCCCACCGCCACACGTGTCCCATGTCCATCTCCAGGGCCGTGCATGTCCCCCCACCACACATGTCCCCCTCCCCAGTCCCCCCCAGCAAGGCAGGAGCCAGGGCTGGCGGTTTCCCTTTAATGGCAATAAATAAGCAGTGCCAGGGGGCAGCCCCACGGCACAGGGGGCAGCCCCACGGCACGGAGGGGGCCCCACGGCATGTGGGGGCCGAGCAGCTCCAGGCACGGGGGGGCCCCGGGGTCACTTCTGCCTCTTCCGGTTGTCCTCGGCGTCGCCTGGGGGGGGCAGGGACACGGTGTCAGTGGGGCCTGACTGTCCCCCCCCACCCCCCCCAACCTCAGCCCTCCCCCACTGCCCCCCCCATGGGCAACACGGGTGCAGGAGGGTGACAAGGACACGGGGTGGTGGGGACACAGGGCAGTGATGCGGACACAGCCACAGACAACAGGGACACATGGGGTGACAAGGACACGGAGAGGGGATGGGGACACAGACATGGGGTGATGGGCACATGTGGGGTGACGGGGGACACAGGGGGTAACAAGGACACACAGGGTGATGGAGACACAGCCATGAGGTGATGGGGACACAGGGGGTGTGTGACGGGGACACCAGGGGTGACAGGGACACAGCCACAGGGTGACAGGTGAGTACCTGTGGCCAGGCCCAAGGACGATGGAGGGGACATGAGTTTATGCTACAAGAAGGGAGGAATGAAGAAGAGATGGTGGTGAGGGATGGAGGGAGGGAAGGATGGAGGGAAGGATGGAGGGGTGGTGAGATGGTAAGATGGAAGGATGGAGGGAGGGATGACAAAACTGCTGGAAGGATGGAGGAACAGAGTGATAATGATATTGTGGGATGGAGGGACAGAGTGACAGTGGGGCAGAGGGATGGAGTGATAGCGGGATGGTGGAACTGACTGATGGAGGGACAGAGACTGAGGTGACTGGTGGGACGAAGAAAGGGCTGGACAGCGTGGTGGAGAAACACAGGGACGGAGCAACGCGAGAGCTGCCCGGATGTTGGGCTCCGTGGCCTGTCCCAGCCCTGGGGGATGAGGTGTCCAGGCTGGGTTGGGGATGATGGACACGGAGGGATGGGGAGGGATGGAAAAATGGAGGGGATGAAGGGTTGGGGGGTCGGAGGGACGAAGGGATGTTAGGACCAGGGCTGCGTCCTCACCCTCCAGGTAATTCCTGGCAACGAACTTGAGTGCCTCGTCCAGCAAGATGACGGGGAAGGAGATCTTCAGCACCATGAACCAGTGCACCACGTCTAGGGGCGTCAGCTTGAAGATCATCTGCAGCGGGGGGGAGATGAAGGGACCTGCTGTGTCGGCCCCCCAAATCCCCTCCCCAAGCCCCCCCAGTTCCCCTGGCCCCCGCTTACGGGCAGCGGCTCGATGTAGAGGATGACAAAGTGGAGGGACATGGAGAGGCAGATGGAGCCGACGAGCCAGATGTTGACCCAGGGTGGCATGCGGATGAGGGACTGGTTCTCAGAGAGGCTGCGAGGACAGGGGGGACACAGGTGGGTCACGTGGGGGGACATGCGGGGCAGGGACATTGGAGACGGTCCCCTACCTGTTGAGGGCATTGCACATCTCAATGGTGACCAGCACAGAGAGCGCCATGGTCATGGGCACCGGCGACTCGAAGATGTCACAGTCGAGGCCTTCGAACTCCACGTTGTGCTCCGTGCACTGCATGAAGTGGGTCTGCAGGGACCCCAGGTCACCGTGTTGTCATTGCGGGAACAGGTTGGGGGGGGTCATTGCGGGCACCCCGGGGTCACCATGGGGATGCCAGGGTCATCATGGGGACAGCAGGGTCATTGCAAGGACGGTGGGGTCATGATGAGCACAGCATGGTCATTGCAGGGACCCCAGGGTCACCATGAGGATGGTGGGGTCACTGTGGGGACCCCAAGGTTGCTATGTGGACTGCAGGACCACAGGGGACAGCGGGTCACCAGCAGGGACGGGGCACCCCGGGACCACAGGGGACAGCGGGTCACCAGCAGGGACGGGGCACCCCGGGACCACAGGGGACAGCGGGTCACTGGCACCACTCACCAGCTGATGGTAGGTGACGCTGGGGCCGTCCTCGGCGTAGAGGAACCACCAGGCCGCGGCGCCCACGGTGGCGGCCCCCACGTAGCCTGGGGAGAGTGGGGGGACGGGGGTGAGCCGGGTGCGGGGCCGCTCGCCGGGGTGGGGGCGACGGGGAGGGCGGCTCACCCCCGATGGCCAGGTAGCGGAAGAAGAGCCAGCCGCTGATGAGGGGCTCCTTGGGGCTGCGGGGCGGCTTGTCCATGATGTCCAGGTCCGGGGGGTTGAAGCCGAGGGCTGTGGCCGGCAGCCCGTCCGTCACCAGGTTCACCCAGAGCAGCTGCACCGGGATCAGCGCCTCGGGCAGCCCCAGTGCCGCCGTCAGGAAGATGCTGGGGGAGGTGGGTCAGGGGGGTGGGGGAGCTGGGGGGAG
>NW_020447579.1:30692-37313 GCF_003343035.1 Apteryx rowi
CGGGGGGATCTAGAGGGAATCCGATGAGCATTGGGGTTGACGTGGGGGGGATCCACGGGGGAGTTTGCGGGGGGTACAAAGGGGATCAGGGAATCCAGGAGGGCTGGAGGAGATCCAGAGGGGATTCAGGGGACCTCATCTCACCCGACGGCCCCGTCCCTGTTGGAGATCTGTGGGAGGCGTGAGGAGGATTGGGGGGCTTGGGGAGGGGATCGGGGCGTCCCAGCTCGCCGGGGCGTCTCGTCCTCATTGGGGGCGGGGGTCTTGGGGGGATTCGGGGCAGGGATCCGGGTGTGCCAGCTCACCAGACCACCTCGCCCACATTGGAGGAGATGAGGTAGCGAATGAACTGCTTCATGTTGTTGTAGATGGCGCGGCCCTCCTCCACTGCCGCCACGATGGTGGAGAAGTTGTCGTCCGCCAGCACCATCTCGGAGGCCGTCTTGGCCACGGCCGTCCCCGAGCCCATGGCGATGCCGATCTCCGCCTTCTTCAGTGCTGGCGCGTCGTTCACTCCGTCGCCCGTCTGGGGATGGGGATGGCATCACCGGGCTGCCATCAAGGACCTCCTGGCCCCACAGAGTCTCCCAGGGACCACAATGTTCCAAACAGAATGCCGAACCCCCAGGGCCACCCTGGAGAGGTGCCGACCCCCCCAGAGCAATACCGGACCCCCAACACCACCCCAGAATGATGCCAGACCCCCAGGGAGATGCTGGAGACCCAGGACCACATCACAGTGATGCTGGATGCCCTGGAGTGATACTGGAGCACCTGGAGCAGCCTGGAGAGACGCTGGACCCCCCAGGACCACCCTAGAGCAATGCCGGAGCCCCAAGGCCACATCAGAGCCATGACGGAGGCCCCTGCGTGCTGCTGGACTCCCTCCTCCAGTGCCCCGTTCTCACCATGGCTGTGATCTCATCAAAGGACTGCAGGAACTCAACGATCTTGGACTTGTGGGTGGGCTCGACGCGGGCAAAGCAGCAGGCACGGCGACAGGCCTCCCGCTGCTCGGCAGGCGGCAGGTCATCGAATTCGCGGCCCGTGTAGGCCCTTCCTGTCACCTCCTCCTCCTCACTGAAGATGCCGATGCGGCGGCAGATGGCGATGGCCGTGCCCTTGTTGTCCCCTGTGATCATGATCACCCGGATGCCCGCGTCCCGGCACAGCTGGATCGAGCCCATCACCTCCTTCCGCGGCGGGTCCAGCATGCCCACGCAGCCCACGAAGGTCAGGTCCATCTGGAGGGACACGAGGAGTCAGGGGAGACATACGGGACAAGGGACCCCAGGCAGGGTGTTGCATGAGGTCATATCGGACCAGTGACCAGAAAGAGGGGACATTATGCACCCATACAGGACCAGGGACCCCGAAGGAGGGTGTTGTATGGCCACACGGGATCGGGGACCCCGGGGAGGGGGTCCCATGTCCGTACAGCACCGGGGGTGCCCCTGAGCGCCAAGCCCCCGTCCTCACCTCATACTCGGCGAACTTGGTGGAGTCTTCCAGGATCATGTCCTCCTTCTTGGGGGGGGTGTCGCGGGTGGCCAGGGCCAGGCAGCGCAGTGTGTCCCGGCCAGTGCCCCACTCCTTGATGATGGTGAGGATCTTCTCCTTGACAGCGGGCGTCAGAGGCACCCGTGTGGTGCCCACCCGCACATAGTTGCAGCGGTCGATGACACCCTCAGGGGCTCCCTGTGGAGGGATGATGTGAGGGAGGGGGACATGGAGGGGAGGGGGAAACGGGCACAGGAAGGCGGGTCTCACCTTGACGAACATCTTGTTGCCCACGGCAGCCCGCGAGGCCTTGGCCGGGGAGCAGTAGACTGACATGGACTTGCGGTCGCGGGAGAACTCCAGCGTGAACTCCTTTTTCATCAGCTGCTTGATGACCTAGGGCAGGGGGGACACCATCAGCAGGGTGCGGGGACACAAGGACACCGAGATGGGGGTCAGCAGAGCACAGGGACATGGGGACAGGGGGACATTGGGTCAGCAGGGCAGGGGTGCACAGGGAGAAGGGGTCAGCAGGGACATGGGGGACACAGGGACAGCAGGACACAGGATCAGCAGGGAAATAGGATCAGCAAGACACAGGGGAAATGGATGTGTGGGGACACAAGGTCAGTGGGGACATGGGGGGACTTGTAACATGGGGTCAATGGGGACATGGGGAAGACAGTGGGGTCAGTAGAACACAGGGCAATGGGGGGGACATGTGGTCAGCAGGGACAAGATGGGGACATGGGGTCAGTGGGGACACGGGGAGGACAGCGGGGTCGGCAGGGTCTGGGGGGAAATGGGGGACAGGATCAGGGAGGACAGCGGGGCTGGCAGGACGCAGAGGGACAAGGGGGCTGGGGACAGCAGGGACACGGGGGAGTCAGCGAGGGGCTGCAGGGCCACTTACGGAGTTGCAGGCGTTGGCCCGCTCCACCTTGGAGAGGCTCCGCACGTCAGTGTTGAAGACGTTCATCTTCTCTACGAGGCAGGTCAAGGCCGTCTCTGTTGCCTCCCCCACCTTCTCGTAGATGCCTTTGGACTGTGGGGCTGGGGTCAGTGCGGGCACCCAGGGGGGCCCAGGCGTCCTGGGGCCAGGCAGAAGGATGGGCACCCCAGGGGGATCCAGGCATCCTGGCACCGACTGGAGGGGCGTGGGGAGGAACAGGGGAACTTGGCGGGTCCCAGGGTGGGGATGGGGGAACCTGGGGCTTGGGGGGTCCCAGAGAGGGACAGGGAGGGGATGAGGGATCCTGGAGACACAGGGAGGGGTAGAGGGGGACCCACAGGGACGTGGAAGGGATGGGGACCCTGGGGGTCCCAAGGGGGCACTGGGAGGGAGCGTGGGGACGGCCTCACCTCGTTATAGTCGAGGGAGGAGTCGTTGCAGAGGGCACATATGGTGGCCAGCTCCACCAGCCCATCGTACTGCCCGGCCTTCACGTGCTTCTCGTTCTTCATCCTGGGGGACGGGATGGAACGGCTCAGGGACACAGAGGACACCACCGGGGGGGACACCCCACTGCCGCGGGGGCCCCGCAGCAGATGGGGCCAGCAACCCCACGGAGGAGGCCATTATCATCCTGCTGGGGACAGGAATCCCAAAGAGGAGGGTGTTTTCCTCCTGTTGGGGACGGGGACCCCAAAGAGGAGGCCGTTCTGAGCGCGTCAGGGACAGGGGCCTGGGGCCCAGTCACTCACACGTCTCCCTCGGGGGCATAGGTAGAGCCGCTGATGGAGAACTCGTTGAGGGAGCAGACGTCACCCTCCACCTTGTCCACGATGAACATCTAGGGGCAGGAGGAAGAAAAGGGTCGGTGGCACCCCGAGGGCCATTGGAGAGCCTGGGGGGGCTGTCGGGGCACCCTGAGCAGCCATCAGTACGTCCTGGTGGGCGTCGGGGCTGTCTGAGGGTCCGCTAGGACATCCCAGGGGCATCCCAGGAGAACGTCGGGGCATCCTGGGAGATGTCAGGGTGTCCTGGGAGGATATTGGGGCATCCTGGGAGAACGTCAGGGCATCCTGCAGGGCCCCCAGGACATCCTAGGGGATGTTGGGGCATCCCAGGAGGACATCAGGGCATCCTGGGGGGCTGTCAGGCAACCTGGGAGATGTCAGGGCATCCTGGGGGGCCGTGGGTCCATGTCAGGGGAGCCGGGGGGGCCCTGGCTCACCTTGCAGACGGACATCTGGTTGGTGGTGAGGGTGCCGGTCTTGTCAGAGCAGATGACGGAGGTGCAGCCCAGGGTCTCCACGGAGGGCAGGCTCCGCACGATGGCGTTCTTCTTGGCCATGCGCCGGGTGCCCAGCGCCAGGCAGGTGGTGATGACGGCAGGCAGCCCTGCAGTGGGGCGCCGGGACCAACCTCAGTCCCGGGCCCCGCCGCCCCCCGGCCTGGCCCCTCATCCCAGGGCAGCCCAATGGGGCCGGGGGAACCGGGGCTGGGGGCTGTAGCTCCATACAGGACCAGAGAATGGTGTTACAAGCCCTCGTAGGTCCCAAGAACAGCGTTAAAAGCCCAGGTGGGATCAAGAAAGGGTAATGAAAGTCCCTACGGGACCTCAGGAAGGCATTACCAGCCCGGGGAAAGCGCTGCGAGCCCGTATGGGGCCGGGGAAGGGGCTGCAAGCCCGTATGGGGCCGGGGAAGGGCGCTGCGAGCCCGTATGGGGCCGGGGAAGGGGCTGCAAGCCCGTATGGGGCCGGGGAAGGGCGCTGCGAGCCCGTATGGGGCCGGGGAAGGGGCTGCAAGCCCGTATGGGGCCGGGGAAGGGCGCTGCGAGCCCGTATGGGGCCGGGAGTCCCACAAACCTTCGGGGATGGCAGCGACAGCCAGGGCAACAGCGATCTTGAAGTAGTAAATTGCCCCGCGGATCCAGGAGCCACCGTGGACGGGGTCGTTGAAGTGGCCGATGTTGATGAGCCAGACGGCCACGCAGATGAGGGAGATCACCTTGGAGAGCTGCTCCCCAAACTCATCCAGCTTCTGCTGCAGCGGCGTCTTGTCCTGCTCTGTAGCCGCCATCTCGTCCCGGATCTTGCCGATCTCTGTGTTCACCCCAGTAGCCACCACAATGCCCACGGCTTTGCCTGCCCCAATGTTCGTGCCCTGTGGGGAGGAGGGACGGGGTGGCATTGGGGACGTGGCGGGGCACAGGGGGATCAAAGGAGATGCCGAGGGGACGGGGGACCCATGAGGACAGGGAGGACCTGGGGGGACCCATGGGACAGGGGGACCCACGGGACAGGGGGACCCAAGAGGACAGGGAGGACCTGGGGGGACCTGAGGGGACAGGTGGGACCCAAGAGGACAGGGGGGAGCTGGGGGGACCCGAAGGGACAGGGGGGACCCATGGAGACACTCACAGAGAAGAGCATGTTTTTCTTGTCCTGGTTGACGGCCCGGGGGTCAGGGACCGGCTCCGTGTGCTTGATCACGGAGACGGACTCGCCTGGCAGCAGGGGGACACGCACGTGCCGCAGGTGAGCATGCTGAAGCACGCGTGTACAGCTCCATGCACGCACCCTCTTGTGCAGCCCCCGCCCCGTATTGCACACGCATCCCCATGTGCACACGCGTCTGCACCCCAGGCCATACCGGTGAGGATGGACTGGTCCACACGCAGCGTTGTCGACTTGATGGAGATGATCCGGATGTCGGCCGGCACCTTGTCTCCCACTGTGGGCACCGTGGTTACTGGGATTACTGGGGGATACTGGAAGCTCCCAGGGATTAGTGGGAGTTATTGGGAGCACTGAGGGCCACTAGGAGTTCCCAGCACCTACTGGCAGTTACTGGGAGCTACCAATGGTTACTGAGGTCACTGGGAGCTCCTGGGAGTTACTGGGAGCTCCCGGGGGTTCCTGGGAGCTGCCAGCAGTTACTGGGGGGGGGTCACTGGGAGCTCTGGGGGGTCATTGGGACCTCCTGGGGGTTACTGGGGGTCAGTGGGAGCTCCCGGGGGGTCACTGGGAGCTGGCAGCAGTTACTGGGGTTACTGGGAGCTGGCGGGTGCCCCGTCGCCGCCTCACCTGCCACCTCGGCAATGTCCCCGGGCACCAGGTCGCGGGCCTTGATGCGCTGCACAGCCTTGCGGTCGGCGCGGTACACCTTGCCCATCTCCGGCTCGTACTCCTTGAGCGCCTCAATGGCGTTCTCGGCATTGCGCTCCTGCCACGGCGACCGGCACGGCACGGGACCACGGGGACGGCAGCGTGGAGATGGGAGACGGTCAGCGACGGGGATGCCCCCGGGTCCCTTGGCCGCAGAGCGGCGGCCCCAGACACGGCCCCGGCCATGTCCCCATGGCCCCAGACACGTCCTCGTGGCCCCAAACACATCCCCATCTCCATCTCTGTGTCCCCAAACAGGTCTCCACATCCCCATCCCCGTCCTCATGTCCCCAGACATGTCCCCATGGCCCCAGCCCTGTCCCCATGGCCCCAGCTCTGTCCTCACGGCCCCAGACATGTCCCTGCAGCCCCATCCCCGTTCTCATGTCCCCAGACACATCCCCATGGCCCCAGCCCCATCCCCATCTCCACCTCTGTGTCCCCAAACAGGTCTCCATGTCCCCAGCCCTGTCCTCATGTCCCCAGACATGCCCCCACATCCCCAGCCCCCTCCCCATACCTCCATCTCCATCCCTGTGTCCCCAAACAGATCCCCATGGCCTCAGTCCTGCCCCAGCACCATCCCCATGTCCCCAGATGTGCTCCCATAGCCAGAGCCCTGTTCCCAGCCCCAGCCCCAGCCCTGTGTCCCCAGATGTGTCCCCATGTCCCCAGACATGCTCCCATGGCCCCAGCTCTGTCCCAGGCCACGTCCCTTTGACTCCAGTCCCGTCCCCGTGTCCCCAAGCCCATCCCCGACGTCCCCAGTGCCACCGCCACCCTTTTACCTGCCAGACGCCCACCACAGCATTAGCGATGAGGATGAGGAGGATGACGAAAGGCTCTACAAAGGCGGTGATGGTCTCCTCGCCCTCCTCAAACCAGGCCAGGACCTGGGGGGAGAACGGGGACAGGGACAGGTCACCACGGGAGTCGTGCGGCCCCGGATCGCCTTTCGCTGTCACGCGAAGGGCCCAGCTGTCCCCACGGCAAATGTCAAGACGCT
>NW_020447579.1:39203-46417 GCF_003343035.1 Apteryx rowi
CGCCCCCCCGCCACCCGCCCCCCGGTTATTTCTGGCCCTGACGGACAGGCGGGACTTGGGCGCCGTGGGGCAGACCCTCGCCCGGACGCGGGGGTCCCCCCGGGGGGGCTGCGCTGCCCGCGGGGCGGAGCGGGGGTGGCCGCGCTGGGGGGCAGAGCGGTCCACCCCACGGACACCTGGGGGGCCGGGAAGCCCACGGGGAGCGCCCGGACGCCTGGGTCCCTCTCGGGGTCAGAGGGGTCCACGGGGGCAGAGCGGGGACACCTGGACGCCTGGGTCCCTCTCGGGGTCAGAAGGGTCCACGGGGCAGAGTGAGGATGCCCGGACGCCTGGGTCCCTCTCGGGGTCAGAGGGGTCCACAGGGCAGCACCCGGACGCCTGGGTCCCTCTCGGGGTCAGAGGGGTCCACGGGGGCAGAGCGGGGACACCTGGACGCCTGGGTCCCTCTCGAAGGTCAGAGGGGCCCATGGGGCAGCACCCGGACACCTGGGTCCCTTTCAGGGGTCAGTGGGTCCCACGGGGCGGAGCAGGGGCACCCGGACGCCTGGGCCCGCTGGAGGGGCCGCCCCAGGAGCCGAAACCAGATCCGCACTTGTGGCGTAAACAGGGATTTGGTGTCCGGCCCCTGGGGCCAGGGGGGCTGGCGGGGTCGCCCCCTGCCCCACGGCAGCCCCACGGCAGCCCCACCGCCAGGGGGCTCCAGGGCTTGACTTACAGCCCCGGCAGGCCGTGTCCTCACGCCCGGGGTCGCGGGACCCCCCCTTCCCCCACGGCTCGGGAGGGAGCCCAGGCGTCCGGGCGGCCCGACAGACCCCCTGCCCCCCTGGAGGACCCAGGTGTCCGGGCTGGTCCCGCTCCGCTCGACGGACACCCCGAGAGTCTCCCCGCTGGGACTCAGGTGTCCGGGGGGCCCAGCCCTGCCCCCCGGGCCCCGGGTGCCCTGGGGGGGCGTGGGGCTGCCCCACGGCGCAGGGGGCCGGGGGGTGTTGGGTTCCTGGCCGTAACTCGAGCCCCACCTGCTCCCGCCTGGCTCCAGTTACCCCAACCATGGCCTTTGGCAGAGTCAGCGCCGGGGGGGGCTGGCCCGGCCCCACAGCCTGCCCCATAGCGGCCTGGGACCCCTCCAGCCCCCTGGCCTGCCTGGCAGAGGGCTAGGGGGCCGAGGACATCCCCAGCCCCACAGGCTGCCCCAAAGTGGTCTGAGGACCCCTCTCCAGCCCCACAGCAGGCTCTAGGGACCAGGCTCCCCCACAAGTCCCCCAACTGGCCCCATAGCGGGCCAGGGACCCCCCCAGCCTGCCCCACAGCGGGCCAGAGAGGCTGGGGTATCCCCAGCCAGTCCCTAGCTGGCCATGGGGTGGATGGGGGGGCCCCCACCTCATAGCCAGTCCTGGGGGGGCACTTGGGTGACCGGGAACCCCCCCAACTGCCCCACAGACAGTTCTGGGGGTGGGGGATGGCAGGCTTTGGGGGCGCCACGGGCCCACGGCCCCATAACCTGCCCCACAGCTTGCCTGGGGGAGCTCTCGGGGTCCTCCAGCCCCATAGCCCCACCACCACCTGGCCAGGTGGCACAGGGACACTGAGCCCCCCTCACGCTCAGACCCACATCCTGCCCCACGGTGCAGGAGGAGGGGTCCGAGGCCCCCTCACCGCCCCACGGCGTCCGTGGGGCAGCACCGTGCTGTGCCCAGCCTGGATCCCCCTGGGGCCGCATTGGGGCGGGGGGGGAAGGCGACAGGTATAAACCCCCCGTCCCCGAGCCCAGAGCCCGGCCGAGGGCCCAGGCGTCCGGGGGTCCCAGCCAGGGGGGGAGGAGGGCGCTCGGCTTTACCCTATAAGGGGCCCGCGGGCGCCGGGGCCCAAAATAGCCGCGGGGGGGCCGGGCTGGGACAGCTGGGCCCCGGGATTAGGAGTGAAGCGCCGAGATTTCCACCCCCCGGGGCAGCTGCTGGGGCCCCCCCGGAAAGGGATGCGGCCCCCCAAAACCATCCCTGGGGAGCCCCCAACAGGACGGGCCCCCCCAAACTGCCCCAGGGACCCCCAAACACCCAAACCTGCCCCTGGGCAGCCCAAAATTGGGATGGGACCCCCCTCAGTCCTTCCACACAGTCCCCCAAACTGACCCAAACCTGCCCCAGAAATGCCCAGAGCAGCATGGGGACCCCCAAACTGACCCACACCAGCCCTCAGGGATCCCCAGATTGACCTAAAACTACCTCAAAATGGCCCCCAAAGACTCTCTAACTGCCCCAAACCTGCCCCGAGGATCCCCCAGCTGCCCTGGGGACCCACAAAACTGCCCAAGGACTCATAAGCTGGGACAGGGACCCCCAAAATTGACCCAAATTTGCTCCAGGGATCCCAGAACTGCCACAGAAACCTCCTAAATGCCCCAAACTGCCCTAAAACTGCCTTGGGGGCTGCAAACCTGCCCCCAAAACACCTAAAACTGCCCCCAAATGGCACCAGGGAGCCCAAACTGCCCCCACAGCCCCCCCTAACTGCGTCAGAAAGGCCCCAGAGATCCCAAATTGGCTCTGCAGATCCCCAAAACTGCCCCAAAATGGGGCCAGCTCCCCCCAGGGATCACCCAGGTGGAATGGGGACCCCCAAAACTGCCTTCAGTCACCACTCAACTGCCCTAGAGCCCCCCAAAACTGGAAATAGGGCCCCAAACTTCCTCTAGCAACCCCTAAACTGCCCCAAAGCCCCCCCCGGGACCCCAGAGCTGCTCTGGGGACCCTCTGAATTGGGATGGGGACCCTGAAATCAACCCAAAGACCCCCAAAGCCCCCCTGGCACCCCAAAGCTGCTCTGGGGACTCTCTAAATTGAGACGTGGACCCAGAAATCACCCCAGAGACCCCCAGACCTGCACTAGGGACCCTCAAATCTGTCCCTGGGACCCCCAGTGCCCTCCAAGCCCCCCGTGAGCTGCCCAAGCTGCCCAGGTCTCCCCAGTGCGGCCCCACACGGAGACGGTGGGGTCTGGCCCCCCTGCCTAGGATAAGGGGCAGCCCCCCATCTGCCCCGGGAGAACCGGGGCCGGTGCCGGCCCTGCACCCCCCCCACCCCCAGACGAGGCCAACGGCTCCGGTTTTCTGCTTTTCTTTTAAAAGGCGCCCGCGGTTTCTGTACAAACCGACCCGAAACGGGAAAGGGGAACGGGACGCGGCTGTCGACTGGCCCCAGAGGGGGGTGGGGGGGGGGCAAAACCCACCCCCAGGGGTGGGGGCAAAACCGCCCCCGGTAGAAAAATAAACCTCAGGGGGGGCCGGAGACGAGGCACAGGAGCCATTTCTACCCCCCCGGGGCAGCCCCTGTGCCCTGTAGTGTCTGGGGGGGACTGTAACGTACCTGGGGGCCTGCAGAGGCGGTACCGCGGCGGGGGGTCCCTGGGGCAAAAAGGGGTAAAGGGGGTAGAAACGAGGTCCGTGAAGGGCAGAGGGAGCCGAGGGGGCTCAGACAAAAGAGTACTGGTTGCTGACGGCCCGAGCGCGTCCCGGTCCCCCGTCGGGCTCCTCGGCGTGGGGGCCTCTGGCCCGAGGCTCCCCCCGGTCGCCGTCAGACGCTTCCTCCTCCTCTTCCTCCTCCTCTTCCTCCTCGCCGGGGGTGTCCAGAGACGGGGCAGGGCCTCCAGCGTCCAGGGGTGCCGGGGGCCCCCGCGGCGGCGGCGGGGGCGGCGGAGCGGGGGGCGGCACGCTACGGGACGTGCTCAGCTCTGCGGAGAAACGGATGGGAAGGGGGGGGACGGACGGACGGACGTCAGCCGGAGCCGCGGGACCCCCAGGGACATCCCTGTGGCCGCCGGCGCCCCGCGGCCGCCGCCGTCCCCCTCCCGCCGCCCGCCGCCAGCCGGGGGGGACGCGGGAGGGCACAATGGGGGGTGTGATGCTCTCAGGCACGCCGGGGCCCCCCCCGGTCACACTTACAAACAGTCACTCGTGCCGATGGAGATGAGCCCGGGCGAGTCGGGGCTGCGAGGGCTGGGCTCACAGGCGGCCGCGCGGCTCCCGGACCTGTCCCTGCCTGCAGGGAGGGCGCGGGAGCGGGGGGACGGGAGACAGAGACGCCCGTGAGAGACGGGACACGGGGGGGGGACACGGGGACACACAGAGGGGACGAGGGCCGGAGCGGCAGGGCTGGCTCCCAGGAGGAAGGCAGGCAGGCAGATGGGAGCGCTACGGGGAGGGAGGCACGCACACTGGCGGAACAGGCAGACACAGCTACGCACAGGCGCACACACAAGGAATACAGGCAGACACAGTCCTGGATATACACATGCGGAAAGGAAACAGGCAGACACAGGCACACCAACGTGGAACAGCTAGACAGAAAACAGGAAGGAACAGCTTGACACGGGCACGCACACTTAGAAAGAAAAACGCCTGGAAACGGGCACACACACAGTGGGAAAACCAGCCAAAGACCCTTATGCATTGAGCTGGAAAGAGACACGGACACAAGCATGCCCCGGGGAGGGGAACAGCTGGACACGGACGCATGCGGGAGTTGCGAACAGCCAGAGCCACACTCAGACAGGAGAGCAACCGGATGTACACATTCACTGGGGGGGAACAGCCGGACACGGACACACACACGGAGAGGAGAGCAGTGGAGATGGATGTGCACGCATGGAGAGGGAACAGCCAGGCGCGCACAGATGGAGAGGAACCAGCTATACGCAACCAAGTGTGTGCAGAACACAGTTGGACACAAACACACGCATCCCCCCAAAATCGGTTAAATACACATAAGGAGAAAAACAAAACAACTAAACACAGGTACACACGCAGAGAAGAAAACAGTCGAACGCACATGAAAAGAGAGGGAAACAGGCAGACGCGCACATACACGCGTGCAAAGAGAAAAGGGCTCGACACGCACATGGAAAAGGAGCAGCCAAACACACACACGCAATGGGAATAACCAGGCACGGACACGCACACGTAGACAAGGAACAGCCAGACACAGACACGTGAGAAGGGAACAGTCGGACCAACCCCAGGGAAAAGCCAGGAAAGAGCTCCCAGAGCAGCGAGAGGAAGCCGGGGCTGAGGGCCCGTGAGCCCCTGCAGCAGGGATGGAGCAAGCCGGCGGCCCCAGAGCAGGGACGGAGTGAGCCGGTGGCCCCGGCATGGAGATGGAGCGAGCCGGTAGCCCCGCGCGCCCTCACCGTGCAGCCGCTGGGACGCCACGACGTAGCTGACGAGGGTGACGTCGCTGGAGCCGCCCGACTCCAGAGGAATGGGGTGCACCCGGAAGTGCTCCAGCATGTCGAAGATGGTCTGGAACCAGAGGTGCTGCACGCGGCACTGGGCGTCCTCGTTGAGCGAGAGCCGCAGGTGCTGGGGACGGAGGAGACGGAGGGGACGGAGGAGACGTCAGCCCCGGCGGCGGCCCCGGCCCCCCAGCCGCCCCCCGGCTGCCTCACCTTGGCCTTGCCCTGGAAGTTGAAGGTGAGGACGTACTCTCCCCGGCGCGTCTCGCTCTGCCGCACCAGGAAGACGCCGTGGCTGCTGGTGCCCCCCGCCAGCACCAGCTGGGCCGCCTTCAGCCGTGAGAGGGTGCCGTGAAACCAGGGGTACTCGGAGAGCGGGTGCTCGGGGTCCCCCTCGCCCGCCTCCGCCTCTGCCTGGAAAAGGAAGGACCCTGCCGAGGGCACGGAGAGCATCAGAGAGACCAGAGTGGAAAGAGGGAGCCTTAAATGCTCCCTGGAGAGACCCGGCTGCAGCCTGGAGAGCCCCAGCACCACGGCTGAGACCCCAAACCCGCCCCAGAGAGCCCCAGGACCAGGACGGAGACCCCAAACCCGCCCTGCACAGCCCCAGCACCAGGGATGAGACCCCAAACCCACTCCGGAGAGCCCCAGGGCCGGGACGGAGACGTCTCCGCACACCCCGGGTGGCCGGAGATGCACAGGGCTGGCGCCGTCCAGCCCTGGGGGCTGAGCGATGCCCTGCGCCCCCGGGCCCATACCTGCTCCGTCGGGGGTGTCGGGGAAGGGGGTGTGCAGCAGCCCGGGGGGGAAGGGGGCCTGGAGCCGCTCAGCCGCCTCCTCGATGGGGATCCGTGGGGGCAGCTCCGGGGGCAGCATCTCCATGGAGTCAAAGTGGGAGGCGGCGATGGAGACGGAGCTGGGCGACACGGAGGCCGAGGGGCGCTCGGAGAGGCCGCCGTAGGCGCCTGGGGGTGGCGGGGAGGCCGTCAGGGCCGGCCTGGGGGCGCCGGGGGCCGGGGCGCGGGGCGCCGGGACTCACCCTGCGCCAGGTGCTCGCTGCTCTCGCCGGGCAGCAGGGGCAGCTCCCGGCTGGGCACGCTCTCCGAGTGGTTGAGGCACGGCGCCACTGGGCTCTCCGCCTCCTCCCTGCGGCACACGGGGACAAGCGCTGGTGGCCCCGTCCTGTGCCCCCAGCACGGGGAACACCCTGCCGCCGTGGAGGGGAAGCGGCGGGAGAGGGGCCCACGGACAGGGCGGACCCGGGAGGAAGGTGCCCGCGGGAGCGGGAGGCCCGGGAGGTCCCGGGGCAGCCGGGGAGCGCGAGCGCGCAAGGCTCACCCCGGGCTCATGCAGTCCTGGATGTCGGCCAGCCACGACTTCATCTGCAGCGAGTCGACCGTCTCCAGGATGTACTCGAGCGAGTTCTCCATCTGCTGGCACGCGAGGAGGAGGAGGAGGAGGAGGAGGAGGAGGAGGAAGAGAAAAGGTGTCAACGCCCGCCGGAGCAGATCCCCCCCGCCTCGCCCCCGTTCCCCATCCCAGCACCTTCAGGACGAACGTGTTCTCCTTGTCGGGCATCTCCAGCGGCGTGGTGGTGCGCACGGCCGTCACCGCCGAGCACAGGATGCTCACGCGCGCCTTGGTGGCCTGCGGGGGGGGGGATGGAGATGAGGTGACGGGGACGGCGACCCCCAGCCCCTCGCGGGTGGGGTGGGGGGCTCCAGTTCCTCCCCAAAAATGCGTCCCCAGAGGCTCCCAGTCCCCCTTCCCCGCGCCTCGCTCGGAGACCTTGGGAGCAGGCTCCCCTTCCGAGCCCACCTTCGGCGGGACGTAAAACTCCAGGGCGTAGCCGTCCCCGTCGCCCTTCCCGGCCTTCCGGAGCAGCAGGCGGCACCGCTGCCAGCGGGCCCGGCCCCCCACGCCCGCCCCGGGCCCCCCGTCGTCCGCCACGATGAAGTTGAGCACCCCCTCGCGCCGGACGCTGCAGGGCT
>NW_020447579.1:46662-49398 GCF_003343035.1 Apteryx rowi
TCGTGGCCGGCGGCGGGCGGCTCGGCGACGCCACGCCACTGCAGCATGCCGCGGACGCTGCGGCCCACGCTGCGGAGGGAGAAGCGCTTGCGCAGCTTGGTCTTGGAGCCGGCGGTGGCAGCAGCGGCGGCGGCGGCGACGTCCTCGGAGCTGCGCGACTGGCCCCCCGGCAGCCCCGGGGCAGCGGGCTCCAGCGGCGAGGCCGCCGACGACTCGCTGCAGGTCTCGGAGGCATCCCGGGGGCGGAGGGCGCCCGTGAAGGGGGCGATGGCGCAGCGGGGCGGGGAGGCGTCCCCGCCGCAGGCCCGCGTCACCTCGGCCTCGAAGTGCTCCACGAAGTGCTCGGCGAAGCGGCGCGAGAAGGCGGCTTCGGCCCCCGGCGCCCCAAACTGGGGGTTGTCACTGACGAAGGCCCGGAAGCGGCGGGCGAAGTCGCGGGCGGCAGCGCGCGCGTGGGCCTCGCAGAAGTCCCGCCAGCCCGGTGGCGGCGCTGGCGGTGGCGGCGTCGCCCCGCCGCCCCCCGCGCTGCCGTTCATGCCGCTGGCGGCCCCGGGGGGCCCGGGCGCCCCCGAGGCGCTGCGGACCCCGCTGCTGCCCCGGCGGCCGCACTCGTCCTCACCTGCGGGGGTGCAGAGGAGGCAGTCGGGGGGCGGCCGGGGGGTGGCAGGGACCCCAGAGCCTCCTCCTCACCCCAGGAGCCGCACGTCCGCTCCCCGCATCCCCAGGACCCCTCGGGGCTCCCCTGAACGCCCCAGGACCGTGCAAGACCCACCGTCCGCCCCACTACGGCGGTCCTGCTCCCGCAGGGACCCCACGGGGTCGTCCCTGGCCCCCAAAGTCCTGGATCTGCCCTCCAGAGCCCTCATTCTCCATCCAGGACCCCACAAGGACATCCCTTAAGCCCGAGAGCCCTCAGATCTACTCCCCAGGCCCCTCTGTGACCACACAGGGCTGTCCCTGACCCCCCAGAGCCCTCAAATCTGCCCCACAGACCCCTCATTCTCCACCTGGGACCTCCCCAAAGCTTCCAGATCTGCTCCCCAGAGCACTCCTCCTCCCACTGGGACCCCACAGGGCCATTCTTGCCCCTCAAAGTTCCTGGATCTGCTCCCTAGAACCCTCATGCTCCATCCAGGACCCTACAAGGTCATCCCAGACCCCCTGGAGCTCCCAGATCTGCCCCCCAGACTCCTCTGGGACTCCACACAGATGTTCCTGGTCTCTCAGAGCTCCTGGACCCGCCCCCAGATTTCTCCATCTCTTTCTGGGACCCCACAGAACCATCCCTGACCCCCCAGAGCCCCAAGATCTGCCTCTCAGACCCCTCCAGAACCACACAGGACCATCCCTGACCCCCCAAAGTCCCTGGCTCTGCCCCCCAGCACCCTCTTTCTCCATCCAGGACTCCACAGAGCCATCCCTGACCGCCAGAACTCCTGGAAGGCCCCACAGACCCCTCCTCTCCCCTCCAGAACCCCACAGGGCTGTCCCAGACCCCCCAGAGCCCCCAGACCTGCCCCACAGACCCCTCCTCTCCCCTCCGGGACCCCACAGGGCCGTCCCAGACCCCCCGGAGCCCCCAGACCTGCCCCACAGACCCCTCCGGGACCCCGCAGGGCCGCCCCCGGCCCCCTCGGCCCCGTTCCCCCGACTCCCCCCCGTCCCGCGGGACCCCCCGGGCCGTGTGGGACCCCCCGGCCCCGCCCCCCGGGGCCCCTGCCCGGCCCCCGGCGCCCTCCCCCGGCCCCAGCGCTGACCATGGCGGCCCCGCCCCGCCCCGGCTCCGCGTCGCTGGTCCCGAGTGCGAACGGGGCGGGGGGAGGGGCGGGGGCGGCCTGACCCAGCCCCCCCCGCGGCTTCCACTTCCGGGGCTCGCCGCTCTTCCGCTTCCGCCTCCCGAGGGAGCGCCGGGGGGTGGAACGGGTCAGAGCGCCCCCAAGTGACCATAGAGAGGGGGCGGCACCGACCAGAGCACGCGGCCCGGGAGCATTGAGATGGAGCAAGTCGGTGCAGAGCGCCCCCCTTCGCCGGAGCACAGCGAGGGCAAGAGAGACCAGAACGCTTCCAACTGCTCACCATAGAGACGGGCCGCGCGGGAAAGCAGCGCCTCTTTCTGCCGCTGGTCATAGAGCAGAAGCCTGAGTGTAACTAGAGTGGCTCTATGAGAACCATAAAGCTGAGAAGACGGAGGCAACCAGCGGGCCCCAAGAGAGCCATAGAGAGCCAGTTCTTCTTCTTCCACGCCTAGACTGTCTCAGCCGCTCGGTGCGACCATAGAGAGGCGAGGCTAGAGAGCACCTCCGCACTAACATAAACACCATAGAGCCAGCTCGTGGAGGACTAGAGCGTCACCCTGCATGAAACGTAAACTATAACGCTTAGCGGCGGGCGGGGCCAGAGCGCCCCCCAGTGCTGGGTGTCGCCATGGAGACCCCCGTTACCGCGCCGGGGGGGACACACACACCCGTTCCCGCCGGTACCTGAGGCGCGACAGTCCCCCGGCGGGGTGGCGGGTCCCCGCGCCGGTGGCGGTGCTGGGCGGCCCGGTGCGGGGGGGAGGGAAGAGAGGGGTGCGTGGCTGAGGCGAGAGCCGGGACTCGTTCCCCCCCCCCGCGGTGATTCGGCCGGCGGAGGGATCCTGCCGGCTGCGCCCGTGTCCTCACGTGCCCCGCCGCCCCCCCACCCGCGGCCGGCCGCGAGGCGAGGCGACGCACGGCGCATGCGCTCCGCTGCGCA
>NW_020447579.1:51013-52490 GCF_003343035.1 Apteryx rowi
CCCCCCCCCCCAGCAAGGGTTCTTCGTGCCCTCCGCTGCCCCCTGAGCCAGGGGGCCCAGGTGTCCGGGCTCTGCCGGTGCCCTGAGGCCCGGCCAAGCCCTTGCTTGTGTTTCAGGGGCCAGAGCACGGGGAAGGGGCCCCTGCAGGTGCCGGTAAGTGAGCGGCGAGCAGGGGGCGGCGCGGGGGAGGGCTCTGAGACATCACGGCTGGCCCGCGGCTGATTTGGGGGGGTCCCTTTCCGCTCCCCGCAGGTCTTCGAGGGCGTCTACAACAACTCCCGCATGCTGCACTTCCTTACAGCTGTGGTGGTGAGTCGGCGGGGCGGGCGGCGGGGCTGGGCCAGGGGGGCGGCGGGGCTGGGCCCCCATCGCCTTCCCCTCTCGCCCAGGGCTCCACCTGCGACATCAAGGTGAAGAACGGCAGCACCTTCGAGGGCATCTTCAAGACACTGAGCTCAAAGGTGAGCGTGGGCAGCGGCGGCAGCGGCTGCGGGGCAGCGGCAACGGCCCCGCCGTGACGCCCGCCTGCCCGCAGTTCGAGCTGGCGGTGGACGCCGTGCACCGGCGGAACCCCGAGCAGCCCTCCGGCCCCAAACGCGAGGACATCGTGGACACCATGGTCTTCAAGCCCGCCGACGTCATGCTGGTGCACTTCCACAATGTGGACTTCAACTACGCCACGAAAGGTGCCGGGGTGGGGGGTGGCCGGGCCGCGGGGGCCGCTGGCGAGGGCCGGGCCTCACTGTACCCCCCCGGTGCCCCACCGCAGATAAATTCACCGACTCGGCCATCGCCATGAACTCAAAGGTGAACGGAGAGCACAAGGAAAAGGTGCTGCAGCGCTGGGAGGGCGGCGACAGCAACAGCGACGACTACGACCTGGATTCGGACATGGTGAGAGACGGGGATGGGGACGGGGATGGGCAGCACGGGGTGGCCGCTGAGCCCTCTTCTCCCGCAGTCCAACGGGTGGGACCCCAACGAGATGTTCAAGTTCAATGAGGAGACCTACGGAGTGAAGACCACCTACGACAGCAGCCTCGCCTCCTACACGTGAGCGCGCTGGGGAGGGCGAGGGACGGCGGGACCCCCACTGCCGCCGCCGGGAGCCCCCGCCCCGCTGACACCGCGCGGCTCCCCACAGGGTGCCCCTGGAGAAGGACAACTCGGAGGAGTTCCGGCAGCGGGAGGCGCGGGCGGCCCAGCTGGCACGGGAGATCGAGTCGAGCCCCCAGTACCGGCTGCGCATCGCCATGGAGAACGACGACGGGCGCACGGAGGAGGAGAAGCACAGCTCGGTGCAGCGCCAGGGCTCGGGCCGCGACAGCCCCAGCCTGGCCGCCGCCAGGTCGGCGCCACCGCGGTCACGTCCACATCCCTGTCCCTGCCGGCGCCCCCCCAGCCCCGTGTAACCCCCCTGGCTCTGCCCGCAGGGAGAGCAAGTACAACCCACTGCCGCAGCGCGTGCGGGACGGGT
>NW_020447579.1:52795-57833 GCF_003343035.1 Apteryx rowi
ATGTCTCCGAAGTCGCAGCGCCCCATCCGGGGGGCCAAAACGGCATCGTCTCCGGGCGGGCGCGCTGCTGAGGCCTCCCCGGTGCCGCCGGCAGGTGGGGAAGGGCCAGCAGTGGGGGGGCAGCAGTGGGGGGCGGCTGCCAGCCCCCCCCTCACTGCCGCCTCTCTGCCGGCAGCAGGGCGCATGTATCCGCCGCGCTCCCCCAAGGCGGCCGTGCCTGCCCCGGCCTCCCCCCAGGACCCGCCGGCGGCCACCCCCCCGGGGGAGGCGCGGACGGCGCTGGAGCCCACGGCGCCCCCCAACCCGCCGTCCCCGAAAGCCGTGGCCCCCCCGGCCGACGGCAAGGACCGCAGCGCCCCCCCCTTCGTGCCCCCCGCCAAAGAGGCGCCGGCGGCCAAGGACACCGGCCGGGCCCTGGAGGCCCCGGGGCCCCCGGAGCCCCCCAAGGCACCCGGTAAAGGTGAGCAGTGCCGTGCCGTGCCGTGCCGGGGAGGGGGCAGGTCTGGGGCGGCCCCAGCCTCACCCCGCTTTCCCCTGCACGCAGCTGGGCTGCAGACGGAGCAGCAGCGCAGTCAGCTGGAGGAGCTGCGCAAGTTCGGCGCCCAGTTCAAGGTGAGGCCGTGGGGCACCGTGGGGTGGCTGTGGGGCGGCCGCGGGGCGCTCACTTCCCTTCCACCCGCAGCTGCAGTCCAGCAGCGCCCCGGATGCTGCCCTGGAGCCCTTCCCGCCTCGGGCCAAGGAGCCCCCCGAGGGCAAAGGGAAGGAGAAGGGCCCCGAGGCGGCGGGCGCCAAGGCCCCCGAGGAGGGTGCCGGCTCCAAGGGCGCCCCGGAGCCGCCGCCAGACGGCGGGAAGGAGGAGAAGGGGGGCGAGGGCGGCCCCGAGCGGCCCCCGGGGACCCCCCCGGGCAAGGGCGAGGGCGACGACAAGGAGGAGGGCCCCGTCTCGGAGTGAGTGCCGGGGGGGGGGCAGCGTGGGGGGGGCGCCTGGGGCCGCGGCTCACTGCTCCCCCCCCCCCATTCCAGGCAGGTGAAGAAGTCGACCCTGAACCCCAACGCCAAGGAGTTCAACCCCTCCAAGACGCTGCTGGCGGTGGTGAGCGGCAGGGTGGTGGCGGGGGGGCCCGGGGGGGCAGCGGGGGCCCCGCTGACCCCACGCTCTTCCCCCCGCAGAACAAGGCCGCCAGCACGCCCACGTCCCCGGGGCCGCGCACCCACTCCACACCCTCCATCCCGGTGCTTGCCGCTGGGCAGAGCGGCATGTACAGCCCCCAGTACATCTCCTACATACCTCAGATCCACATGAGCCCCGCCGTGCAGGTGAGCCGGGCCGGGGGGCCGGGGGGGGCCTGGGGGGCCGAGCTGCCCCCTAACCTCTCCCTCCCCGCAGGCGCCCCAGATGTACCCCTACCCCGTCTCCAACTCGGTGCCCGGCCAACAGGGAAAGTACCGGGGGGCTAAAGGTGAGTGCACGCTGCCCCCACCTTGCCACGGGGCCAGCCCTGTGCCCCCCACCTCGCCGCAGGGCTGGCCCAGGGCCACCCTCAGCCTTCGTCTGCATGTCCCCCCCCCAGCAGGGTCGCTCCCCCCGCAGCGCTCAGACCAGCACCAGCCGGCATCGGCGCCCCCCATCATGCAGGCAGCAGCGGCGGCGGGGCCTCCGCTGGTGGCAGCCACCCCCTACTCCTCCTACATCTCCTACAACCCCCAGCAGTTCACGGGGCAGCCCGCCATGATGCAGCCCATGGCCCACTACCCCTCGCAGGTACAGGCAGACAAGGGGGGAGGCGCTACAGCCAGACGGGAAGGGGAGGGGAGACAAACAAGGGTGCATGGATGCGTGAGACAGGTAGGCAAGAGACACTCTGGTAGGGGGTGATACAGACAACAGCGTGTAGTACAACCAAGTGCATCATTAACAGAACGCGATACAGGCAAGCAGAGCAGTGCAATACAGGCAGGAGAGAGGTGACTCAGCACTGTATCTGGATGAGCTGTAGCTGGATCTGGGCGATACAACCAGACAAGGTTACAGGCAGGTGAGATGGGTGCAGTACAGCCAGGTGCAGTGAGGTGCTACAGGCGGTTGCAGGGTGTCAGACAGGTGAAGAAAACAACACTAAAACTAAATCAGAGTTATGTAGAGGCAACACAGTTGGATGAGCAGGAACATGGTACAGTCAGCCAAAAGGAATTGTGATACAGTCAGATAGAGACCATGCAATAAGGACTAACAAGGAGCGCAGGAATGGGGAAGAATGTGGTAGACATAGATGACACGATACAACCAAAGATGCACTTTGACAAAAGAGGGACATGGTATAGCCAGCCAGGAGGGAGGACATGCTACACCTGGCTGGGGCCGCGCACCCCCGGCCCAGCGTGCTCCCTCTCCCCCCGCAGCCGGTCTTCGCCCCGATGCTCCAGAGCAACCCCCGGATGATGGCATCGGGCAGCCACCCCCAGGCCATCGTCTCCTCCTCCGCCCCCCAGTACCCCCCAGCCGAGCAGCCCGCGCCCCAGACGCTCTACGGTGAGTCCCGTCCCTGTCCCCGCGCCATCCCCATCCCCGCGCCCTCCCCGCAGCTGACGGCGCCTCCCCGCAGCCACCGTGCACCAGTCGTACCCCCACCACGCCGCCCCGCTGCACCCGCACCAGCCCCAGCCCGCCACCACACCGACGGGGAGCCAGCAGCCGGCGCAGCACGCCGCCCCCAGCCCCGTGCAGGTACCACAGGGGGGGCCTGGGGCGGGACGAGGGGGGGGATCGGGGCCGGCGGTGCCGCTGATGGCTCCGCCTGCGCCCCCCCCGCCGCCGGCAGCACCAAGCCGGGCAGCCCCCGCACCTGGGGGGGGCCCAGCAGCAGCAGAGCCTCTACCACGCGGCCACGCTGACGGCCACGCCGCCCTCCATCACGCCCGGGCCCGGCGCCCAGTCGCCCCAGAGCAGCTTCCCCCAGCAGGCCGCCGTCTACGCCATCCACGCGCACCAGCAGCTGCAGCACGGCTACTCCAACATGGCCCACGTCACCCAGGTGGGCGGCGCGGCGGGGACGGGGGGACGCGACGGGTGAGGGGGGGCTCGGCACGCTATGGGTAGCAGGGCGCAGGGCAGTAACGGGGGGACGCAACGGGTGGTGGACGCGGCGCACAGCAGGTAACGGGAACGCAACAGGTAACGCAACAGGTAACGAGGATGCAAGGGGTGATGGGGACGCGATGGGTAACAGAGGGAACTCAACAAGGAACAGGGATGCAACAGGTAATGGATGTGATAGGTGACAGGGATGCGATGGTAACGGGGGAAACGCGGCACGTGACGGGTAACAGGTGATGGGTAAACAGGGACACAGTGCGCGACGGGTAACGGGGGGGACTCAGCACACGACAGGAAACGGATAGGATGGTAACGGGGGACACGGTGTGCGGCGGGTGACAGTAATACAATGGTAACAGGGGGCCGTGGCCCCGCGTCGCCCCCCCCCCTTCCCGCAGGCCCACGTGCAGACGGGGCTCCCGGTGGCGCCGCCCCCCCACCCCGGGGCCCCCCACCCGCCCCAGGTGATGCTGCTCCACCCCCCACAGAGCCACGGGGGGCCCCCCCAGGGCGGGGTGCCCCAGAGCGGGGTGCCGGCCCTCTCAGCCTCCACCCCCTCGCCCTACACCTACATCGGGCACCACCAAGGTGAGTCGGGGGGCAGGCGGGGGGGGGGCGCAGCGGGGAGCCCCCCCCAGCGCCCCGCGCTCACCCACCGCCTCCTCTCCTCGCAGTCCAGTCTCACCCATCCCAGCAGCTCCCCTTCCACCCCCCGGGGAACTGACGCCCACCCCGACGGCTGCCTGACCCGGCCCCGGCCCGGCCCCGCCGGCTCAACCAAGCACCTTTTTCTTTGCGTTCGTTTGGGGGGGGAGGCGTGGGGGGGGAGGGAGAAGGCGGCAGCTGCTCCGCCCCTCTCTCCCCCTCCCCCTCCTGGAGACCCCAAAGTTTTATTTTCTATTATTTATAACTGAGGGAAAAAAAAAGAAAAGGCGACAAGCAAAAGGACACCCAACCTAAAGCGAGAATCGGGCCGCTAAAGCAGAGGGTTTTTTTTCCGGTCTCCGCTTCCCCCCTCCCTCCCCCGTTAACTCGAACAAAGGAGCCGCCGCGACGCCACACTCGGACTTTTTATTACGTTAAAAAAAATATTTAAAAATTAAAAAAAAAATAAAATCTTAAACTAACTTCAGCCAGGGCTGGGGTGCGTGTGTGGGGCGCCGCGAGCCCATCCCAGAGACAGCCGGAGCCGCCACCGCGTTTCCAGACCTTTATTAACCGGTGGGGGCCACACGTCGCCCCCCATCCACCGCCAGCTGTGCGGCGCCCCCCCATCCGTCACGGCGGTTCCCTCCCGTCTGCCACGCCGGCGCCTGGGGCCCCCCATCCGCGGCCGGCTGCCGCCTCCCGCCCATGGCCCCGGTGGGGGCCGTGCGCTACCCCCAGTTGATGGCCTCGTCCTCGGGACCCAGCTGCAGCGTCTTGGTGACGACGCCGGTGCCGATGGTGCGGGAGCCGTCGCGCAGGGTGAAGCGCTGGCCCTGCTCCAGCACCATGGGCTGCCGCAGGATGAGGCTCAGCTGCGTGTCCTCGCCCGGCATCACCATCTCCTGCGGGGTGGGGAGAGGGGTGAGTGGGGCAGGCGGCGCTGTGGGTCACGCCGTGGGTCGCGCCGCGGGGCCGGGGCTCTCCCTACCTTCTCCGGCGGCAGCAGCACGCGGCAGGCGATGTCCCAGGTGTGGGAGAACATCACGGGCATGTAATGCGCCACGAAGGGCTTGTGCCGCCCCCCCTCCTGGGGGCCGAGGATGTAAACCTGGGGGGCGGAGGCGGGCGTCAGCGGCTGCCCCACAGCATGGCCCGGCCCCACGGCCGCCCCCAACTCGCACCCACCTGCGCCTCCACCTTCTGGTGGGCCTGCAGCGAGCCGGGCTTGCCCATGACCATGCCGCGGCGCACGTCCTCCCGCTTGAGCCCCCGTAGCAGCGCCCCCAGGTTGTCCCC
>NW_020447579.1:59169-59980 GCF_003343035.1 Apteryx rowi
GGAGCCCATGCTGGGGGCGGGGCCAGGCTCACCTACAGGGTGCAGGGGGTGGAGGCCATGCTGGGGGCGGGGCCAGGCTCACCTCCAGGGCACAGAGGGCGGAGCCCATGCTGGGGGCAGGGCCAGGCTCACCTCCAGGGCGCAGAGGGCGGAGCCCACGATGACAGGCGTCCTCTCCCCGTCGTAGCCGAACTCGGTGAGCAGCTCCCGGACCTCGAGCTCCACCAGATSCAGCATCTCCTGGTCCGGCACCGCATCCGCCTTGTTCACGTACACCACCATGTGCTGCACCCCCACCTGGGGGGCGGCCGCCAGGGGTCAGCCCCACAGTGCCCTGCCTCAGCGCCGGCCCCACGGCACCCCCCCACGTGGGGCACGGCATTGGGGTTCACCCTGCGGGGATGCAGAGCCCCCAAGGGCCCCCCGCCTGCCCCACGCGTCTCTAGTCTGCCCCATACACAACCTAGATCCCCACAGCCTGCTCCCCCCAACTCTCTGGACCTGCCCCACACACACTGCAAATCCCCAGATCTGCCCCACGCATCCCCACAGCCTGCTCCCCCCAGATCCCCATACCTGCTCCGCATGCCTCTAGTCTGCCCCACACACACCCCAGTCAACCCCATACACCTCCTAAATCCCTAGACCTGTCCCACATGCCCACACATACCTAGACCTGCCCCACACACCCCCCACAGATCTCTCTACCTACCCCCAGACCTGCCCCACGGAGCCTCCCCCCCCACTACCAGCCCCACACCTGCTTGGCCAGCAGCAAGTGCTCCCGGGTCTGCGGCATTTGCCCGTCGGT
>NW_020447579.1:62130-65544 GCF_003343035.1 Apteryx rowi
GTTCGGAAGTGGCCACTCTGCCACACCTGGGCGCGCACTCCATGGCAGCGGAGGACCAGCTCGGTACTGCGGAAGGCAGCCGCTCTACCCCAGCCGCCGGCGGTCGCACTCTGTAGCCTTAGAGGACCGTTCGGCAGGGGTGCACAGCACCAAACGCAAGGAGGGATGGACACGGGGGGGATGCAGACAGACACGGGACAGACACAGGACAGTTATAAAAACAGCTTTATTTTCCCTGCATGGGCCAAGGCGCATCAGCATGACACTCCCTCCCTGCTGGGGGGCCGGCAGATGCCCGGAGCCGGGGAGACCCCGCGACTCCGGGCACCACCGGTAACAGTCAGACACGGTAACAGTCAGACATGGGCTCGGGTGCCCTCCCTGAGAGATGGGGCTGCTGGGGGGAGCCCCAGGCGGCAGGGGGGGGTCCTGGGGCCCCCTCAGGCCTCCTGCCCCCGCGTCCCCTCCGTGAGGCTCCGGGGCTGCTCCGGGGAGGGGCCCTGGGGGGGCTGGACCTGGAGGGGGGGCGACGGGGGGGGGTGAGAGAAGGGGACGGTGACGGGACGCTCCAGCGGAGGGTCCTCACACACTCACCTCACCCGGTTCCCGCTGGGCCCGGAGCCGCCCCAGCTCCTGCTCCAGGCGCTGCCCTCGCTGCTGGGCCTGGGGGCGGATGGGGGAGTCAGGGCGGCCCACGAAGGGGTGACGCCTTCCCAGTCCCCATGGGGCGGTCGACGGTCCCCCCTGGGCCTCCTGGCCCCGGACATACCTGCGTCAGCTCCTGCTGCAGCCGCTCCATCTCCGACCGGACGCTGCACAGGGAGGCTGGGGGCGACACGGGGGTGGTTGGGGGGCTCCAGGCCCGGCCGTGGGGTGAGCGCTCCCGTCCACCACCCTTAGGGGCTGGGGGGGGGACCCAGGTGTCCCACAGACCCATCACTCACCCTCCATGAGCTCTGCCGGCGACGGAGGAGGGAAGAAGAAAGAGTTAGAGGAGGAGGAGGCAGCGCCCCCAGACCTCTGTCTCGGCCGCCCTGTCCCTCTGCCCGGCTCCCTGCCCCACAGCCGTCCGGTCCCCCCCGCCCCGCGGTGCCCCCTTACGGCTGTCCTCGCGCTGGGCGGCCGCCTGGGCGTCCAGCAGCCGCTGGAGCTGGGCCCGGGTCTCCTGCTCCTCCTGGAGCCGCTCCCGCAGCGACACGATCTCAATGCGGAGCCGCTCGGCCTCGTGCTGCCCGGCCCGCCGCTGCGCCCCGCCGGCCGCCCACAGCCTCCGCACCAGCGCCTGCAGCTCCTGGGGGGCGCGCGCAGCCGTGGGGCGCCTTGCCGCAGACCCCAGGGACGCAGCCCCCCAAAATGGGGTGTCCCCCAGCACCAGAACGCGGCCCCCAAGGATGTGTCCCCCCCCCCAAGATGCCCCATCCCCCGCAAGGGGCGCCCCATGGTGCTGTGACGTAGCCCCCACAGATGTATCCCCCCAGGGACAAGCCATCCCCCCAAAATGAGGTGTCCCCCTGCACCGGGATGTGTCCCCCGTGGACGTATCCCCCCAGGGACACCCCATCACCCCAAAAGAGGATGTTCCCTGGTGCCACGGTGCATCCCCCATGGATGTATCCCCCTGGGGATGCCCTGTCCCTCCAAAACAGGGGGTCCTCCTGCACCGGGATGTGTCCCCCATAGATGTATCCCCTCAGGCGTGTCCTGTCCCCCCCAGCGGGATGTCCCCTGGTGCCGGGACATGTTCTCCAGGGCCGTGTCCCCCCTCCAGGGCCGTGTCCCCCCCCCCAGGCTGCCACCCCGCCCACAGTACCTGCACGGAGCCGGGCAGGGGCTCGCTGGGGTCCCCGCCGTCCCCGGGGCTGGGGGGGCCCCGCTGCCCCCGCAGCCCCTCGTTCTCCTCGCTGAGGCGCTGCACCTCCACGCTCAGGCGCTTGTGGGACGCGGCCAGCTCAGCCTGGGGACGCGGCGACAGGACGGGACAGGACGGGGGTCAGCCCCGGCGGTGGGGACGGTGCCAGTGCCCCCCTCCTCCCCCCCCCAGACCCTGTCCGCACCCACCATCTGCTCCTGGGTGCGTCGCTGCGTCTGGCTCACGGTGGCCTGGAGATTTTGCAGCAGCCGCTCCGAGTCCTGGACCTGCCCCAGCAGCACCCGGACCTGGCGGAGGCATGGGACGAACAGACGGACGGATAGATGGATGAACAGATGGAGGGACGGATGGATGGAGGGATGGACAAAGGGGGCTGGGGGCCGGTACCTGCTTGGCGCAGTCCTCGCTGCTGCGTCTCAGGGCCTCCTCCAGCCCCTGGCGCTCCCGGGTGGCCGCCTCCAGCCGCTCACCCGCCTGCCGCAGGGCTTCGCGCTGCTGCCGGGCCTGCGGGGGGACGGGGGTCGTCAGGGCGGCGTCCCCCCCCACGGCGAGCAGCGTCCCCCCCCTCGCCACGCGGCCTCACCTCGTCCTGCAGCTGGGCCCAGGCGCCGTCGGGGACGAGCTGGAAGCCGGGGGGCGGCAGGTAGATGCTCTCGGGGACCAGGGTGGCAGTGGAGAGCAGCGAGGCCGTGTCGTCCTGCGCCGGGGCGCTGGAGCTGGCCACGGAGCCGGCGATGGAGAGGCTGTCGCAGCCGCGGGCGAAGGCCAGGCCGTCGTCCTCCTCGGCCTCGTCGGCGGAGGCGGGCGAGAGCCGCCCCTCGGGGTCGCCCCGCAGCTCCCGGATCAGCCCCTCGGCCCGCGCCAGCCGGGCCCGGAGCTGGGTGATCTCCTCCTCCATGGGCTCCACCACACTGCGGAGGCGCCGGGAATCCTCCTGCGCCTGGGGCGGGCGAGAGGGCAGGGCAGGGCGACGGCTCCGGGGCCCCCACGCCGCGGTGTCCCCCTCTCACCACTGCCGCCACCGCTCACCTTCTCCATCTGCAGCTCCAGCGAGTCCGGCGGGGGCTCCCGGGGGGCCGCGGGGCGCCGCTCCTGCCGCAGGGCCGCCAGCTGGGCCTCGTAGCTGCGGATGGAGTCTGGGGGGGCAGAGGGAGGCGCTGCGGGGGGCCGGGGGACGCGCCGCCCCGTGCCGCGGGGTGCCCCCGTCCCCCCAACCCGTGCCCACCTTTGAGGATGGCCTGCAGCGAGGCCACCTCCTCCTGGCACTGGCGCCGCACGGCGGCCACGGCCTCCTGCTTCGTGCTCTCGCTCACGGTGGCCACAGCCCGCACGGTCTCGGCCTCGGCCAGGGCGGCCGCCAGCTGGACCCGCAGCGCCTGGATGGTCCCCTCGGCGTCCCCGGCCCCCGGCGCCGCATCCTGCTCGCTGCCATCCGGCTCCCCGCTTTCCTGTGGCCCTGCGACCGGGGGGGGCGGGGGGAGACGGACGTCAGGGGCTGACCGCCGCGTGGAGAGCACGGCCCCACGGCCACCCCCCGCCCCAGC
>NW_020447580.1:0-12287 GCF_003343035.1 Apteryx rowi
ACTCTTTTCAGTGGTGCTGAGCGACAGGACGCGAGGCAACGGGCACAAACTGAAACACAGGAAGTTTCATCTGAACATGAGGAAATACTTTTTCACTGTGAGGGTGACAGAGCGCTGGAACAGGTTGCCCAGAGAGGTTGAGGAGTCTCCTTCTCTGGAGATATTCAAAACGCACCTGGATGCAATCCTGTGCAATGTGCTCTAGGTGACCCTGCTTGAGCAGGGGGGTTGGACTAGATGATCTCCAGAGGTCCTTTCCAACCTCAGCGATTCTGTGAACTAATAATCCAAACTCTTCATGCCAGTGATAGCTTAACTCTTAAAAGTGAAGCCAACTGAAAATATTAGATATCATTTAAATTAAGGATGGGGGAAAAAGTTAATCCCCCAAGCAGCTGTTAAAATTCTTGCAACTATTAAATATGATGAAGAATTATAAAAAACTATGCTTAAGAAAAAAGTGGGAGTGAAGCACAGAATCATGATTTTTAAAGCCAGAARCCTTAATTTGAAAGTCTCTTTAGTAATCACTTCCATGAAGTATAAGATTAAGATACTCAGTTTGAATACTAAAAATGATAGTAACACATAGTTAAAGTGCAACAGAAAAAGTAAACACTGATTTTGTTTCTAGATACTGTTCCTCTAAGAGAGTATTTATATATACATGCTTACCCTCTGTTCTCTCATCTCCCTCCACACTTAGAGGCATCTACATTTCTATATCAATATATTGACTGTTATACATATAAACAAAAAAGTCAGTGTAGCCTTTCCCCATACAACTAATCATGCTCTATTATAAGTCCCACAAACATTCAAATTAATTGGACCGTAATACCCGAGTTGTGTTTTCCCCCAAGTGTTACTGTCCCCTAATTCAGGGAGAAGCGCCCTTCCTGGAGCCTGTGCAGCCCAACTCTGCGGGAACCCTGCAAGAGAGATGCTTCAACAGGGAATGAAGCACTCTCGTTCCTGAAGCCCCGCTGGGTGCCCACACGTTATCGGAAATAAGTCGGGCTCTACCTAAACTCCCAGCTGAAGCTCGCTGGAGTTCTGCCACTGACTTCCACTCATGCGGGGCTGGATCATACCATTTTAAACGTCTCTGTCCAAGGCCTTCTTTTAATATCTACCAAATGCATTGCACATTTTGATGCCACACAAAGAACAACAGGAATAACAGTAAGCCAGCCTAGCATAAAACCATGAAATGCTTAAAATAAGTGTGTTCTGACTTGCTTGAAAAATGGAGGGTGCTGAATGTTACTGCTTGTGACCACCAGCAGTATCATGTCCAGGATACAAAGCTAATTTTAGATCGCTGGATGAATGCCACTATAGGATATGCTATTTTTACCAAGTTCTAACGTGCCTGCCCAATGGCACAGCTCCACTTTTAAAGTGTAAGCTAATTAAAATCTCCAGTTACCGGTTGGCTCGAAACTGCAAACTGCCACAAAGTCCTTTTGCAAAACTTTTCCTCATATTTTGATTATCTTTAAACAATAAAAGCTTAGGAACAAATCCAAAGCAAATATCTGGAAATAGTGTATTTAGAAGAGGTCAGCTGTGGTGTATATTATTCTCCCTCTCCTCCACAGTCTTTCACACCAGAAGAACAGTATTTTAAATATATTATTGCAAATTTCAGTTCAATGCACAGAAAAATCATACTGAAGTAGTTTCCACTCTCTATATGGACTCTTCCGGTCATCTCTACTACAACAACCACAACTACCTCTATCTTGCTGAGTGAGAAAATAGAGTCAAAAATGTAATGAATGAACATAGTAATAAACATATTACTGCATTCCACATAAAAACATGGATGTTGGCAACCACCATTCATGCAAGTTTAAATTTAGACCCATAAATCGCCAAGTACAATGGACAATCCAGTTTTAAGTAAGAGTTCACACTACAGAGCTGCTCTCCAGATTGCCCAAGAAGACATTTTTAACCATGGTGCAGAGTCAGCAAGTTTGGGGTGAGCCTTAACAACAAAGGGTTAAGATTTCTACACCTCTGCTCCTGTGTACTTCCCCTATGTGCTACATTTCAACAGGCAGACTGAAACCATACTGAGAGTTGTTCCTTTTTATGATAAATTTTAATAAATTTTTAATCACGGAGATTTAAATGTGACCAGAGTATTCAGTATGCAGCCTGAAGTAAACAAGAAGGCACATCTTCAGCCAAAAGCTCCAGTGAAGACAACCAATAGTCAGGGGGAAATGTCAGCCAGAAACAGTTACACAAAACACAAAAAACTCCATGAGAAGGAAAAAGTCTTTATTTATTAAATGAAAGGCCACTTTTTCCATTCTAATACTTCTGATCTGTTTTTGCGGGTTTCCTCAGGTATGCTTAAATAAATCCAACTTTGTTAAAAAGAGCAATTAATGAATATGGCAAGGCAGCAGCTTAGCCCTGGAGGAGCCACTGACATTTGCTCATAGCAAAGACTGTTCATTAATTGCTCCCTTTGTTCTAAGCCTTCTAATGATACTTTTGACACAACCGCACAAGTCACTGTGACTTATTCCTCACTGCCAGAGACATCTGCACTATGTTAAGTTAATAAAATTACCTTTGGAAAATTTTCAAGAGGATACTTAAAAGACAAGGAGGGGGCAGGGGGAAGGTTTGGACATGCTGATACTGGAATGACAAAAGCTTTACCAAAATTCTTACCGTTATCTTCAAGTATACTTTGTATTGGAGATAATCTAAGCAAACATGTATCTGTTCTTTATTGGCCATAATTAATGGCATTCAGGCAGGAAGGCCCCTGTGCTTTTGCAGCCCGCTTGAACTGGGTTCCGCAGCAAACCAAGCAGTGTCGCTTCACAGCTCTTCTTCTCATCACAAGTCCTCAGATGACCAAGAGGATTGGTTTCTTGATCACTTTAGGAAAAATGTTGGTTTTTCAGAAACAGAAGGTGGAAAACAGTAGTCTGGCTCTGTGTTTAAAGGAACTATGCTGAACTGCAGATCTCTCTAAGAGTTAAAACAAGCTATTTCACACTGACTTCTTGAACCCAAAATACACATCTTAGTTTATGGGTTAGCTTTAGTTATGTATTGAGAGTGCGTTTTATAATTGCAAAAACTTATCTGCCTCAGTAACATATGCATAGCATCAAGTGGCTCATATATCCACTCAAGTTGTACTGAGAAACACGTAATTCACAGAAGCATACACCAAGTAACTAACAAAGCAAAGGGAAAGTCAATACCTGGAGAAGAGCCGAAAGCCCTGCAGATCCACAGACCTTCGACATCCAGATGAAAACAGCATCCGCCCTCAAAGCTGGTGACCTGAATCCAACTATCGTGACCCAGTTTTCTGATTTGAGATTCTGTTTCTGTAACTTGTATTATACAGCAACTCCTTCTGCCTGCCCATTATTTGCATTAGTGACACCACCATCAAGCTTCGCGCAGGTATGTGTGAGAGAAACTCTCCATCAAGTATTTCATTAGCTAATTGTATATTTCCGAGTACTTTAGAAAGACAGAACTGGAGCAGTGGATGCAGCTAACCTTGCTTCTTGAACTACCTGAAAAGGAGCCTAAGCCCATGAACAGCCAAGGCTGGGTGAGGAGGAACCCAGGGAGAGAGTGCAAGCCTGAGCAGGGTGTGGGGCACCTGCACGTAGTGGTGGAGAGAAGCAAGAAAGGCTATTACAATTTCACGTTTGTCCATATCCAGCCTACTAGCACTGATGAGGTCCACAATGTCCTACAAAAGACAGGCTCTGGCTTCCTCTGAAGCTTTCCATCCCCACACATCCAATATATCCTCTCTCCTTCTTCTTCTCCCACTTCTCCTCCTATCCCTATGGTAGATAGAGACTCTCATCCTTGACAGGTAAGTCAGAGTGCAATCTGAAAACTAGACCAGCACTGCCATTCAGACAGTTTTGTTTACAGGCACAAAAGAATCACCTTGAATATCTGCAGAAACATTTCTGTATTAACATATAAACACCAAAAATCTTACAGAGTATTTCTTGCAAGCTGCAACAAGTGATTGTTTTAGAAAGTATTTACAACCTAGTAGCAGGATGCAGGAGTGCCCTGGCCTCCTTTACCTTAGACACCATCCTGCACATGGCAAAGCTAGAAGAATTAAGTCAAATTACTAAGCAACAAAGCAAGTGTTATTCAGATTTTTTTTTTTTGCCTCAAGATTTGCTTTACACAAAGCAAAAAGGAACTCTGCAGAGCACAAAAACTCATTAACTAGAAATACAATCATACTAAAATTTAGCTACCATACCCCATAGAACTCTTATTTCCAAATTTGTTTGGACCATGAACCAGTGTCAGTGTCAACCCTCAATATTCCCCCTCACAATCATTATGCAACCTTAGCACCTACCCTTTAAAAGGGAACCCTATAAAAGCAATGTAGTACTGTAGATGGTCTCGGATAACATACTAGGATCTATCAATCACATTTTTGGAACTACAGCTGCAAATCCGAGGGAGAAGAAGAGGAAGCAGTCTGAAAGATTCAATAATTAACATGTAATAACTGCACTTAAATCTTAAACCACAGGTAGACTTAATCAGAATCTGCAGCAAGAATGCATCTTAAAACCTAAGGTAAACTTTAAGGAGAATCATTTGCACTTACAAAACGCTCATCAACTTTCAAAAAAAAAAAAAAGAGTGTATTAAAATCTCAAACTTCTAGTGCATGTGAGTTCTTATTACTGTAGCCCAATTCGTTTGGCAATGTTTCTGGTCTGCCTATGCTAATACAATTTCATAATTTACCAAAAGCCTACAGTTTAAATTACATCTTCTGAATCCAGCCAAATCATATCATGCCTTCTGCCTTTAAAAGATCTCTGTATAGCCATGGTTAAGGATTAATTTAAATTACATTTATTTTATTCATTTTTTCACCCACTGTCAAGCTAAGCTTGCTTCCCTGCAGTCCAGTTTGCCAGAATAAAGTTAACAAGTTTATGAATTCTAGATACTCCACATAATCAGTATTTGATTCTGACATTTCTTTGCTCTTCAAAGAGATGAGCTCTTTTGAGCTCAAAAATAAAACTATCAAAACCAGTGTTCTGATCTTTATTTCAATTCACTTTGTCTTTTGGCATGGTCCTGCGCAGTAAACACCAGACTAAGACTGACTAGTTCTGCCCTTTAGAAAGGTTTATCTATCCCTCTGCTATTATTTTTTGTCTAGGAGGCTACAGAAGCAGTTCAGCCAAAAAACAACAGGGACAATATGATCTAGCCAATACTACTGTTTCAGAAACTGGAGTAGGCTGCAATCACGTTTGTGTATGCATGTGTGTGCATGTATATGTACCAAGACATACACACACATACATATATAGGAACTGAAAGGTGTGGTTAATTTTGACCATGCATACAGTAAACCAGGAAACATCTATATATGCTGTTTGTGAACATTTCTTTAAGAAACTACAAATGTCATGGATACATTTTACAATTCACAGAAAGCTTATGAATTATACATAGGTTTTACTTTCAGGAGGGAGCGTCGTTATGATCCAGTCATCTAACTAGATGAATTTTGTTCGCAGACCCCCACCCAACTGTTCCCACACGTAAGTTATTACTCAAATGGGTTTTGCCTATCATAGCCCAGATATAATTATAATTACATTTTTCACACACTTCTAAAGCATCTATCACTACATTAATTTTATTATATGGATGTGTTACTCTTTCTTTGGTGCTTCATAATCCTGAGCAAACTGAACATATCACCTGCAGGATACAGCCAGCTCCTACTCAATAGAAACATTAGAAGAAGACAATTAGCTAGTGTTTCCAGCTTACTTCATAACATATCACACAAGATACCAGAAATCTTACTATTTAGATGGCTCCACACAGAGTGACTCACCTGCTTCACTTCATGTGCTAAAATACAGCTGAACTCACCGGGAATGATCACTGCATACAAAAAAGTGGGAACAACAATGCATGAATGGAGACTCCACCTTGGTACACAGGCTGGGATTAAAAGTACTTAACACACAGCATGAAGGATGTTCAGGAACAGCCAGGTGTTTTTTCCCCAACACTGCTCAGTTCAGTTATTAGATATCTATAGATATTTATACAAATGCTCATGGAATCACTGTTCTTCCTATAAAGATTCATTTGCAGAAAAAGATTATTGATGCAGAAGCAAGGACATTCAACACTGAGTTAAAACTCAGCAACTCTACAGTTGAGGTTAAAGGAAGAGCTTTGTCAATAGTCATCTATAAGAAGAGTAACGTGCGTTTTCCAAGGCACAGATAACCCATTGCAGCCAATGTGTTCATATGGGTATTCAATGGAAATACCCATTTCACTCAAGTTATTGTAAAAGCACTTCATGATAGCAGATTTGAGAGACGAGCAAAGATTCAAGTCAAAAATCAGAATTAAGTGTTTACCTGTAGTTCAAGACTATTTTTTTTTTTTCCACACCCTGATCCAGATTTCTTTCTCTCACAGAGAGATCCCTCTAGATCTGGATGTAGGAACTGGTGCTTTTGACAAATCAAAGTAAGTGTCCAGAACAGTTATGTCGCTCTGTACTTTAAGTCCCAACATTTTGGGGGTCTAAGGCCTGACAGACAAGCTCTGGTAGCCTGAGCTCCAGGTTTCAGACAGGCAATTACCCTGAATTTCCCCACTTCCAGTACCCTCAAGGGCAATGCAACAAGGCATTGCATCTCAGGTATGTCAGTCCATGAGCCTGGACTGCCGGTGAGGTTGGCCATACATCTGCAGCCTCACACAAAAGCAACATAGCAAAAGGCTACACAAACACACTAACCCGCTGAGGCAAAAATCTGCCAGAACTCTTCTGTCAGCCCTAAATCTCATCACTGTTCAAGGGACTAATCAGAATTGTTGTCCACATGCAAAATCCTCCTCTCCCCTCCTTCCTCATATCACAATATTCATCCCACACCCTCAGTGATGCCAAGACCAGTGCCCGCAAGGTCTTACTGGGATCACTGGCCATGTGTGCTTCAAAGATAAAAATTGTCTTTAAGAGGATCAGTTCAATATGACACCATGTAATGAATTACACTGGCACAATTAAAAGGAGCCAGTAGACAACAGAGTGACATAAAGACACAGAATTGCCAAAGAGGACAAAAAAAAAAAAAATCACCACCACTCTCCCAGTAATACAGTGTACTCTACCTATAGCTGCCTGTCTTTGGGGAACACAGCACTCAATGTTTGTCAGGTCACACAAAGATGGCTTTATTAGAAGACAGGAGATAAAAACTTAAGTATGTTATCAAGGGAGAGTCAGGATGTGGACTTGCAACGTCAGAAATGGGAACAAGAGATGCCAAGCCTACCAATACCACCTTTAGCTACTTCAGCAACCCAGGTAGTTTATGAGGCTGACCATTCAGTCTCCTGGCCCACCCCAGGGCTGATATGCCTTGAAGAGCGCTAAGAGGAAACGGTCCTCTCTACTCCTTTTCAAAGTCGAAATCCCATTTTTTATCTCAACTACAAGGCAAGTCCCGTGTTGGCAGTACTAGGCAATAACACATCACAGGCTAATAGCAATTTTCTGCACTTACTGTCTTCAGCCTCCCCTTAAACATTCATACTAGCTACTTCAAAATCATTGCTTAGGTTGGAAAAGTGAGAGAAGAAAAGCACGCACAGGAACAAGAGAAGCCAGATTAAAATTGCAGTTTTTCACCCACTGTTTTTGATAAAATAATCTAATAAAATAACCATATAATTCTACTATGAGTTCAAAATAAGAAGCTGAACATGACATAACAGACAAGGACATCAAGAGCAGAAATCAGATCAAGTAACATGCAAGCCCAGCTGCACTGGCAATTTTGGGAGGACCTGCCAAGAAGCCCACCGCAGAAAACAGCAGTCACTGACTATGGACAAAATCCAGTCTCTTTTCACAGCCTACAATTCCGACTCTTATTTAATGCAGGAAGACTAAAACTTTGCCAGGCTTTGAGATGCACAAGGCAACGTGCRTGAGCTACCTCCCTGTAACTGTGGAAGTCAAGAATTTTCTGAAGAATTTTCTGAATTTTCAGACAAGTTCAACACAAAAGGCTCCATCCCATGGTGCCTTTTCCCATACCAAAGCCATTTCAGCAGCGTTCCTGCGTCACACTGCCAACGCAACTGTCAGTGGGCTTCCAYTGAAACCAGGTCACTGAAATGATCCAGGTTAAGCAGGAGAGAGAGGAGGGGGAAGAAAAAAAAAAAAGCTACAAGAGAAAAAAAACAAGAACAGAGCAGAGGAGAAAAACACAGAGGCAGGAATTTCTGAAGTGACTTTATGCTGGAGAAAACACAGCACAGAACAACTACCTGAACATTTTTTTTTTAAACCACAACACAAATATTTGTCCACATACCTTTGTCTGGAGAGCTCACCAGCAATAGAAACAGTGATTCAGCAACAACCTTACCCTTGGCCATAGGAACAGAGCACAAAATTACTAAAATACCTTCTCTCTCTAACTACAGAGGCCTTACAGTTAAGTTTACTGAGCACCCTCAATTCTCAGATAAACCTAATTCTAACCAGAAAGCACCTTCCAGCAGCGTGCTGATGGTCCCTCTAGACTTGCAACTTAGAAAAGGAGGGAAGCAGACAAGGTAGCTCACTTTTATCATGTATATTGGAATGCATTCATCCTGTGAATTTTGTAAGGTCTGAGAAGTCACCCCCAACATTACAGAGATAGAAGACAGCAATGGGCTGCATTTCATATTCTGAAAGTTATTTCTATAAAATTCTTCTAAAGCTATAAAATGCTGCTAAATGGTTGCACGTTGCTGTTCTTCCAGCAAGGATTTCAAAATCATCAAATTCTATGTCAAATATTCAGAGCTACTCAGTCAATGTCCTCCAAGTGAAACAGTAGCAATTCCTGTTACACTACTGTTGAGTTAAACACATGACAATGCATTTGCAAAGTTTTCAACACAGACTTCACACCAATTCCTGAATGCTACTACTATCATTTGCAGAACATCAGGTCCTTTGAAGTTACTTGACTTTCTAATATATACCGGGATACAAGTACAGATTTCTTCCCCAAAACTCTCCAGAACTCTTCAGAATCTCTCACATTTTATTAACATTTTTATACAAAAATAATGAGTTCAGGGATTTATAGAGAGTTGATTTATACAGCAGACAGCTGCATTGTTTCACAGGACCTCAGAGAATAGGCAAATTAGAATCAAATACATTAATAAATCCACTAAGTGACAAGAGATTTTCACGCTTTGTACTTTGGAATATACAGTCTTAGTAAAAACAAGACCAAAGCACTAATTAGACTGCAGTTTGGGGGACATTAGCTTGGTTTGCATTTGCTAACTTCCTGACTAATATTAAGCAAATGTGCTACATTTAGTTGCAACCTGGCAAATTTCTTAAATAAATAATTGGACACATTTGCAAAGCAAACTGAAACTCAAACAACCCAACCTTTTATGGAAAAATACTCATTTTAATGGCAAACTATACCTAAACTGCAGAATTCAAGCTGTGAAATTCACCRGGTTTCTGTAAAAATTGCAGATAGTAGACTGCCACCTGTCTTTTACCAGTCACATCTGTAATGCTGCAAGCCGGAAATGAAAACTAGCTTACCATAAACAGCTGACAAAAGCTAGATATCTCAGAAGGGTCAGTTTGAAAAATGTTTATAATGTTTGCTAAAAAGCCTCATTCTTTGGAATCAGTTTCAGTTTTAAAAAACCTATTAGGAAAGACCAAACACACAGTCTGCAACTTAAAATTGTTTACAATAAGGAAGATGTACACATGCAAAAGAGAGCAAAAAGGATAATAATGAAGAGAAATGGACTGATTAAAAATAATTTGGGGAAACTCAGCATTGACAAGAACTCCACTTATACATCTCCATAAAATGAAGTTACAGAAAATTAGACTTCCTCGATGCTCCTCCTTCTAATTACAGCAGCAATCATACCAGTTTATCTCAGTAGCTATAGTAACTTCAGAGCATATATCTACTAAATATTAAGATAACATCAACATTTTATAAACCAGCTATTAAATCTACAGCTAAATTATACCATCATTGCTACTCAGAGTGCAGTGAACACACCATGTTAACTATTAGATGCTGCTTTACGCTAAACAACACAGTACTGGGTTACACCCGCACACATACTATCAGCTGAACTCCACCTACACGACTCACAGCACAGAAATAACTCACTGCTAACACTCAGCAATGTCACCCTTGAAAGATTAAGGTGCAGAAAAGGGTCTGCTCCCGTTCATCCAAGAAACTCATTCGTCTGCTGAACTCCTTCCCACAACTTCTAACAGCCAAACTGAAGTTGGCAGGATGCTTATGTTGTATTTCTGCCATTTACAGCTTGCAATGCATAGGTTATTCACCAAGAAGTAACGAACCTCATTCAGTGATAATCCTATATTTCTACAATACCATGTCAACAGGGGTTAGAAACCACATGCTTTGCCAAGTAGCTGGAAATAAAACTCCTTTTCTCCTGGAAGCAACAGCAATACATGCTTATCACCCACAGYGCAGCAGGAAACTAGCTCAACAATCCTGCTACAACCAAAGTTTATGGATGATTACAAAGTGCACAAGCACTCTTACTACCTGTAAACATTTTAAGAAAACAGCACTGGTTAAAGATTAAAAGAAATGATATTAATGCCTTCAGCTTCTTCAGTCAAAACAAAACTCTGTTCCAACATCCTAAGGAAGAGGTAGCACAACTTAAAAGCAAGTGTTTACACTGCTTAGCTCAAAACAACCTCTTGAACAGAAAAGTAAACTGCCACCCTCCAGGGCAAAGGCTTGGCTCTCAACAGGACTCCTCACAGCTGTGCAACATTAGAATGAGATAAACCCATTAGTAAATATAGCAAAATTAGATTATCATTACCTACTGGAGGGGAGGGAGGGAAACACAGCACAAAAATACAGAAGTCTAGCAAAATCTTTCACAGGCTGAACAAAGTACTTTAGGCCACATCTTAGTCCTTCAAGATGGCAATACACTTTTCATTAAGTATGCATCAGGCTCTTCAGGAAAACATATGAAACACATCTGCACATCAGCAATTCAAGGGAGTCTTACTTAACATCCCGAAGACATTGAAACTGTTGGAATTAAAACTTGAGGGCAACTTCCACTGTGAAAATTCTGTTTTACAGAGCTCTAACTGGGCCAAGTATTACATAGAAAGATTCAAATTAAGAGCGTTTAGTCAGCTTTCAGAAAACATGGTCTTCAAGTAAGCTATTTTAGTGTGCCTGGAGCATGCCCTTGCTAAAACTCTAACGAGAATTTCTAGTTTTAGGATTTATGGATGCTTTTCCGAGTTGGAATCTTGCAATTTCTAGCTGTAAACATAGCTTAGGTCTTCAGCGAAGCACAGCTGCATGTGCATGCATACATAAACCTTTCCTGTTAATAGTACAATTTGCTGAAGGACTGTACGCCACTGACAGTCCTGTCCCCCCCTCCAGAAGTACACTGGGCAGATTATCGTTGTGTAAATCGAATGTGCATGCTAGGCATCTGGATTGATATGAGAAACCACAATAGCTATCATTTATCTGGTGAGTAATCCTCATGAAAATAAGGATTAATACAACAGACTGGGGTGTCTCCTTCTGTGTTATTACAAAATGCTAACTCAAATTCTACTCCCCAAAAGGTGCCAAAATACACTTACACAACAGATCAAAGCCAGTGCAGTTGCTATATTAAATCACAGTGACAATAAAAGTAAATTAGGACTTCAAATCATACCGCAAGAATAAGCTGTGCAGTATCCCACAGAAAACCCCAAGTTTCTAGGAGAACTTTCCGTGCCCTCCACACCACTTCTTTCCTGCTCTCCACCGAAGAGGACACGTAGGAAACTTCTCCTGCAGAAGCACGACAAAGCCTCTCGAAGACGTTCGCGAGCGCCCGGCTGCCCTGCCGGGGTCGGGACTCAGCGCACGAAGCGCCCCTCGGCGAGAAGACCCTGCCGAGGGGCGGCGCACCGCCCGTAGGAGCCGCGCAGGGGCTCCGGCTCCGCCAAGTACAGCGGGAGGTATTTTAAGGCTGCAGCCCGGTTTTTCCTAAGCCAACAGTACAGTCGCAGGGGAGAATTACTGCCCATCTTGTAATCCCTCAGAGGAGTTTCGGGGGGGTCCCTCCAGTGCCCGAGAGCGGCTCCGGCCGCCCCTCGGCGGGACGGCGGAGGC